>NC_057788.1:13377707-13575045 GCF_014905175.1 Aphidius gifuensis
TGCCATACCTGGTGTATTTCTACCATGATAGGTAGAATTAGGTAGAATTTCAGAGTATAGAGGATCGTGTCTTGGCCGTTGTCAGAAGAAACAAAAAAAAATTTCAATTCAAATTATTAAGTATATTTTTTATTTTACGTCTTATTTTGCATTTTTAATATTGTTCTAGGACGATTGTCTCTAAACGACAAATGACAATAATGAGGACAATTAACTTCAAAATTCAGAAAGACAATCATGTTTATGTAATATCTGAATGATCATAAATGACAGTAGTCAATTTCTTTCCTGAAAATATAATTTTTTTTTAAATTGTTTAAAAAAGAATATTTTTTTTCTTGTGACGCGCTTCTAAGTGCGCCCCCCTTTACACTGCGCCCTGGGCAGTTGCCCCTCTTGCCCACCCCTTGTTACGGCACTGTTGGTTCGGTAATACGACTGGGAATCAACCTTGAAGAAAAATTTATTTTCGTTTTATAAAGTTATTTTTACGATTTTTTTTCATTTTTGGGCCTTATCCGTGTTCTGCTTATTATTTGAATGATAGAAAAAATTTTTTTACAACTGATAGAATCAAGAAATAGTATTTTATATAAATAGTATGTGAAGTAGGTGATCCTTGCACGATCTTTAAGGTGCCAATACGAGTCACCACACGGAAAAAAATTTACCGTCGATTTTACTATGGTCCCACAGTAATCAAGAAACATCGGTCAACTAATATATTTTTTACAGTAAATATCAATAAAAAATAAGTGCGTTACACCTGAAGGAATTCCTTGCATTGCAGTAGAAATCGATGGATCATGGTCCAAGAGATCATATAAAGGTGGAAGGTATGATGCTCTATAAGGACTGGCAGTCATTGTTGGCACGTATACTAAAAAAGTACTTTTCCTTTCAATACGAAACAAATACTGCTCAGTTTGTGACAGAGCAAAAAATCGAAATATTATTCCAAAAGAAAACCACAAAAATTACTGTTGGAAAAATTATGACAGAAATGATGCTTCAACTGCTATGGAAGCAGATATTATTGCTGAAGGATTTAGACAAAGTTACCCTGTCCATAAAGTTATCTATAATCCTATTGTTGGAGATGGTGACAGTATTGTCTATAAAAAACTGGTGGACATGGATCCTTATGCGCATTTAGGTGTTCATGTCGAAAAAATTGAATGCAAAAATCATTTATTAAAAAATTTTGGCAAGCATGTTGCTGCAGTTGGAAACTTAGTAGTTAAACTTTCTGTGAGAAAGCAACTTAAACCAAAAAGAATTCCCGTGTTACGAAAATATGTAGCTCAAAGTGGACAATTTATGCGATCTTTACTTGAAAAAAAAATCAAGCAGCTCAACTCTGAAAATTTAACAAGAGAAATAATACTCAAAAGATATACGAAGTTTGTATCAACATTACAATCACACACTTTTGGTGAACACAAATACTGTGATTCTACAGAAATGAATTGTGATGAAAGAGACGACAATATGGTAAACGATCTCAAACTAGTTGGAATGTACCAGCTGATTACAAAACATGTGAATGATGTAGCACGCCATTCTCAAAGTCTATTGAAAGATAAAACAACAAACCATGCGGAATCTCATCATTCAATTACCAATAAACATTTATCTGGCCGCAGACTGAATTATAGTATGCGTAACAGTTATGAATTGAGAGCATTGTGCGGTGGTGTACATTCAACTCTCAAGATGTATTGAGCCAACTTCACAAATTTGATAATAAAGTTGTTCCAGCTCAAATTTTAAAGATGGAAGCTAGTAGACAAGCTTCTGTCAAAGCCACTCATGCGTATAGAGCACGTAATAATTTAAAAAAAAGACAATATAATCACAAAACGGACATAAACTATGGTCCAAATTGTGATAGAGCTGACATTGCACCAGAACAATATACACTACTTGAAGGTGAGCATTTCGAAAGATTAAGAAAAAATCAAAATGATCGAGCTGAAATTGAAAAAATTACAAGAGCGCAAGCTTCATCACCTTTGTGGAAAGAATATCGCAAAGACTTAATTACAGCATCAAATTTTGGTGAAATTTTTCATCTCCTGCCAGCAACTTCATGCGCGAATATAGTCAAAAAAATTCGTTATGGTTTGAGCTGTAATACAAAGCAGATGAAATTAGGTAAAGACTCTGAAAAAGATGCTATTGTAAAATTATCAGAATCAATTGATAAAAAGATATATGCGTGTGGATTACTTATTGATGAACGTTGTTGTTTTCTTGGTGCTACACCAGATATGTGCATTGAAAACGAAGATAGTATTATTGAAGTAAAATGCTTAGCATCTGCAATAGGTAAAACTGTAGACCAAGCATTGAGATCTGGAAAAAATTATCGACGAATATTCGATATTAACGATCTCAATAAAATGAATGAAAACCACAATTATTATTTCCAAGTACAAGGTCAATTACATATAGCTCAAAAACAACTATGTTACTTTGCAGTATACACTTTAAATTCAAAATTGAATCTGGAAGATGATAGTCAGTACATGGATTATGAGAATATGGAAATATATGATATAAAATATATAAAAGTCATGAAAGATCCCGATTTCTGGGAAATCGTGCGACCTGTTCTCGAAAAGTTTTACATGAATTGTTTTCTTCCAGAAATTATTAATCCCAGGCATGAATTTAATTCGCCAATTAAAGATCCTCTATACATTATAGAAGCTCAAAAAAATGCAGATAAAAAAAATGCAAGGAATAAACGTTCAAAAAACAGCAATGATATAGATAGTCAAATTCCGACAAAAATCGTTAAAAAGGTTCCTGGAGAGTCAGGTGAAAACGAGACAGACATAAAATGTTCAGAAAAAGATGATGATGTTGAAGTTATTGATTCATCGTCACTGAACCACAGGTCTAGAAATGAAAAAGCTTTCATTATCTCTGAGCAAATAAGATCGGCTAAATTGTATGAAACTCTTGTGAAAGACTTACCCAGGAGAAAGATTGCTATTATTAATAACATTAAATCTCACAATATGATATTTGACGAAGGAATAGAATTATTTTTGCAAACGCTAGTAAAAAATAGTGATTTTACTGTTATACCTGTTTGGTATATTAACAGTCCTCACGTTATAAAGCCTTCAGAAAGTCAAAATGACCTACAAATTTTAGGTGGTACATCTGATAATCGACATTGGGCCTGTATCTATTATAACGGATCTCAAATCTATGTTTACGACAGCATGCTTCGTAAGAGATTATCAGAAAAAGAAAAAACATTCATAGCTAAGCGCTATCCACATATTGATGACAAAGACATTTTATTTGAAAATGTAACAAGACAGCCAGATGCTACAAGTTGTGGTGCATACGCTGCTGCATATGCGACAGCTGTCGTATTAGGTTACGATCCAAGCAGCATTCAATTTTCTCGAAAGGCCGTGCATATTCGAGCACACATGGCAAAAATTATTGAAGAAAAGAAAGTTTCACTTTTTCCAAATTTTTCTGCAGATGAAAAAATTTCTATAATAAATAATTAATGATAAAAAAATATAATCTTGTATTTTATTATTGATAATCAATGTAAACGCATAAAAAAAAAATTGCGACATAAAATGAGTTATTACTAGGTAATGGCGACTCTTTGTTAGAAGAACATGATGACCAAAAATTTTATACAGAAGTGTGTAAAATACTAGAATAGTCGGGAATAATTGAATTTCTATTAGAAAATCAGAAGCTCACTTTTGTACATAACAATTGTGGGGGAGGATGGAGGGACTTCTTAATAATAAACTACCTAGATAACCGAACTCTAGAAAATTTCCGGAAAATTACTGGAACGATTAATGAAAATCTGCATAGTAATTCTACCAGAAATTTACTGGAAAATAACTGCAAATTATTTCCAGAAATGCTCACTAGTAAATTTCCAGTAACTTACTAGTATAAAATAACATTGATTTGAAATAAGTTATGGTTATGCTTACTGTAAATTTAGTATACAATAACTGGAAAACTTTTCTGGTGGTGCTTACTATCGATTTACTGGAAAATTATTGAAAAAGTTTTCTAGTAGCGCTTACGACCAAATTTACTAAATATTTATTGAAAATCTTTTGTCGAAGTGCAAAAATACCGAGGAAAAGCAGTACCTATAAAAAAATAGAGCTAAGGATTTAATGTAACCAAAAAAATTATGTGGTAAGCAACATTGATTCCTGAGCCACATCTTTTCCTTAGCTACTGCTTTTACTTGAACAGTTTTATTAGGAAAAAAAAATACGTGTAATTGATTTATCAAATAAAGAAAAATACCAAGGACAGGGAGCGGATAAGGAATTAATGCTGCTTGAAACATAATTTTTTTAGCACAACATTACATGATACTACATTAATTCTTTAGCTCCATTTTTTTATAGCTACTGCTTTTCATTGGTATTTTTATTTATTTAATAAATGAAAAAAAAGTAATTTAATTTCAAAAAATAATAGTATGATTATAGCAATTTCTTTAAATAAATTGAAATACCTAAGAAAAGACGGAGCTGAGTGAAAAATAGAGCTTACCCCATAATTGCCTAGATGATTTTTCTCACTACCAGAAAAGTTTTCCAATAATTTTCCAGTAAATTGATAGTCACCGTAAGTTACCGGAAATATACCAATTATGTATTCTAGAAATGCGTGGTTATCTGGGTAATAATATTGATATACAAAACTCAAATTTTTAGTTACGAAAAATAATTATTTACTAGTAAAGTTTTAGCTGACTCAGAATTTTTTTTTTAATTACCAACTTGGAAAAAAATTTTCGAATTTTGAGAAAAAAAATGTTGAATGCTCTTGAGGACAGTTAAGACAATATACGAGTAAATTTTCAGATTTTTTGTACACGTAGTTTTTGAAATAAAATCCACTTGTACAAGCTGAAGCAATTGGTTGTTTACAACAATTACATTTATTTGCACCAAAACATTTCAATTTATCATCATTAGAACCAAATTTATGGTGTACCAATTATTAAATTTAAAAAAATTAATCATTTTGCATTTATACACTATGAGACACGAGATCTTGCTGAACTGGTTTTTCAATTAATAACACGTAAGTATTTAAAAAAAAAAAAAAAAAAATTACTAACCATTGTCAGAGTGTAATTGTTGTTTTACAAATAATTTAATCAGGTCCAGGAAGAGTTGCCGAGTATCATCAATGGGAAGTACGTTAGGCAAAACTAATTGGTTCATCAAAAATGTTGGAAAGACGACGTTCAATTGAAAAAGCTGTTGCTGCACCTCACAGTCTTCTTTTACCACCACATGAACAACAAAAATTATTACAAGAACAACAACAAAACGCATCATATACTGGTGGCAACAAACGTGCAGCAAGAAGAAAAATTAAAGAGACACATCAGAGCTAGCTGTTGCTGAAAACTCAACTGTTTTAATTGTTTTTTTTTTTTTTTTTTTTTGTTTTGTTTTAGATAATAATTCTACGTAACGAACATGTTATTTTTGAATTTCAAGGTGATATTTTTATGACAATTAAGCTTGCTGTTAATTAAACATCAAGAAATGTCTATTATCGTCTTTGCAATGTGCTTGCTGATCCACAATCACTTCATTTTTTACCATTTACATCAAATCGAATTGAAGCATATCATTAATTCAACAAAATGTCCATTACATTTTAGAATGCTCGTACTATCATTCGAATTTTATTCTTATACATTGTCTTTATTATATTTTAATCATCGACTTTAAATTTTTCACTATTAATGCTTTGATATTTAATTTTTTCAAAATGATTATTTTTTAAAGATAGGTATATTTTATATTACTGTCTTGTTTAATTGAATTTAAAGTGTTTTGATAATATTTTTAAAACTAAATTTTTCATTAATTATCTGGATCATTGTGATCTTTAAAAACTTGACGTTCATATAAATGTCGTATTTTAATCATTAAAAAAAGTAAAAATAAAAAAAAAAATTGTGAAACAATTATCAACAAGTTTTGTTGATAATATTTTACGCAACGAAATTGATCAATGATCATATAAATTATAAATGAACGATAAAAATTTCTGGTAGGATAACTTTTTTGATATTTCACATTGATTTTTATTGCTTATTTTTTTTATCGATAAAATATTTGTTACTATTTATTACTGTTATTTGTTTTTATATAGATTATGATTATTTGTTGTTATGACAGGTGGCTAACTGACTACAGTCACGACGCCAAAATACCGTGCAAGTAGCGAAACAATAATTGCCCAGATACCACTGCGCACTCTTAATTAAATTTCAAAATTATAATGGAAAACAATTAATTACAATTATTTATACAATTCCCTAAACTCTAATAATGATTTCTTAAACTTTATCAACTAATTTCCTATCGATTGGACTCATTGCTTTATTTTTTCTATTATACTGCCAACCAGTGATGGGCTTGTAATTTACATGGCTGATTTTCATACATGGGGTAATTTACATAAATTTCATTGCGCCATCTTACAGCAACCTCGGAACTTTGATTTTACAGTTGGTAATTTGAAATTTTTTGCTTTCTCTGTTTTTACAATGACAAAAAATACAAAAAAAATGCCAAGGATAAACTCTGATTTTAATTTGTATATGTCAAATTAATGCAGGTTAATCATTAATGTTTATAATTTATTGTTCACATCTAATTCTTGTTTTATACCGATATGTTAATTTTATTGATTCAACAATAAATATTATAATTGTTTTCTGTAAATATTATTATACATATACTATATTTATTCATTAAATGCAATTAGATAATAATAAGGCATCTTTGAACTTAAATTTAATTTTGATCGTTGCGAACCCAACTGGAATTAAAGAAAAATATGTCAAATATGAACCTAATAAACGTGTGTGAAAAAAATTATACCTATTTAATTATCAAATTAAAACTGTTCATACTCCATAAGTAAAAATATAATTAAATTACTTATTTGCTATACTCACAGATGTATTTTTAATGTTCTTGGATGTCATTTCGTTGTGTCGTTACGCAAAAATATTTTTTTCAAACGTTATAATTGTTAAATGATTATTGTTTAATAATTTTATTGTTTATTGTTTATTAATATAACATGTAAACATCAATTGGCAGCTTGCTTTTTGTTGACGGCCGGTCAAAATGAAGCTCTAAAAATGGCGGCGGACTAAATTACATAAATTACATAAGTTACATGTAAATTACAGTAATGAAAAAAAAAAAGTTGGATGCCCTCGGGGATAGCTAAGACAATATACCAGTAAATTTTCAGATTTTTTGTACACGTAGTTTTTGAAAAAAGTCGTTTTGAAAATTTATCGAAAATTACCAACTTGGAAAAAAATTTTCGAATTTTGAAAAAAAAAAAGTTGGATGCCCTCGGGGATAGCTAAGACAATATACCAGTAAATTTTCAGATTTTTTGTACACGTAGTTTTTGAAAAAAGTCGTTTTGAAAATTTTTTTTCAAGTACCGACTTAAAAAAAAATTTTTGAATTTAAAAAAAAAAAAATGGATGCCCTCGGGGATAGCTAAGACAATATACCAGTAAATTTTCAGATTTTCTGACACGTAGTTTTTGGAAAAAGTTGTTTTGAAAATTGTAGTTATGGTAATGCAGAATCGGGTTTCATGTCGCCTCAATAAATAAATTCCTAATGAAATAATTAAGTTTTAAATTTATCAATTACCTAATGATCTATTTGATAAATATAAAAAATTTTTAATTAATTTTTATGACCAACTAACATTGAAAATTTTAATTTGCTTAAAAATGCAAACCAACAAATTTGAATTTTTGTTTTTTATTATAATCATTTTTTAAATTCAAATGCTTTAATAAATTAGATTTTTTTAATATCATTATTTTTCTCCAAACTGTCTTAACTTTTAAAATTTCTTCTACAATAGACAAACTGTAGTGATTCTCACTGCCTTATACAAGGAAAGGCATCAAGCAAACTATAATCCTCCAACCAACAAATCCGTCTCATTATTATATATATATTATTATTTTTTAAGGTTTTTCAAGGTTTTTTATATATTGTTTTTGATTATTTAAAAATACTATTTGAATAATATCGCGTTCTCTATAATTAATTACGTAATTAGGCGGAATTGTCAATAAAAATTGCGCGAAAATACCTATTAATATCGCATCTATTAGATAATAAAATTATAAACAATAGAGTTGTTGGACAAATGAGTATAAGTTAATATCGCGTTTTCTAGTTGTTAGTGGGTCGCTCGTTACCTAGCCAATAATATCGCGCCTAATAAATAATAATCTATAAATAACGGAGTTGTTAACTATTGAAACTTGATTTTAAAATTTTTTCTTGATAACGGGTCCCTTTTTGGGCGCCATTTGAAACGTGACATTTTTGCATGTTACCTTCTCGGACTGATTATCAAGTATTTTATTCGGTTCATTTATTAATTTATCTCGAAACACAAAACTAACCAAATTCAATATTCAAAAACGTAAATTATTATTATTTCAATGTTAAGATCGTGTAGTTTTCAATTCGCCCTAAAACTCGAAAAAGGCATAACACATTTATACCAAAAACACTGAACAAAAAGAACAAATAAACCCAACAACCGGAAACAATAACCAAACAACGTATCAATAATTAGCCTAGAGGGACGCTAGAATCGCTCAGTGTGCTGGTCGTGGTAAAAGGGCCGGATAAAGTCACAAGAAAAATAATGAATATCAATCAAATAATCAACAAAACACATTAATATTTTATACTCAAACCAAAACGTAATATTCATTATCCAAAACTTAAACGTAAATCAAAATACAAAACGTAGTCTCAAAACCTCAAAACGTACAACAAAACTTACTCGCGACCTTGAATTTAATTTGTTAATTAAATAAACAAACGGACCGCGTATCTAATTATTTAAACAAAACTAAACTAAATAATCAAAACGAAAATATATGCTTGACGTTGTCCATGATTCACACGGACAACGCCCCAAAACTAACCTACAAAATCCGCGTGTCTGCTGGGTCTCCAGCTAGACACATAAGTACCCTAATATACGTCAACCAAGAGCTGATCACGAAACGTGTGCATCTTAACACGTCCCACAGCCAAGAGAGTTAGATCAGCCCAAGATATTTCGGAGCAGCTCGGATCTACCAAGCTGTCCCCACTCAAGGCTATCCCTCCTCTTTTTATCTTGATAAAAAGGGGGAGAATATACTACAAAATAATAATAAAGGTAATATAAGGTTTTAACAGTATTTGGTAAATAAATCGGATTAGCTGGTACTTCAATTATTTTATAACCAGGTGGTACAGCAGGAAGAAAGTTATATATTGTATGAACTTTTTGTTGATTCACGTAAGCTCTTGTTGTAATGTTGCACTCGATTCTCAATGTATTCACTTTTAAAATATTAATCGGGTAGTTTGATTCATATTTTGTATCGGCCCTCAATAGTCTAGGTGTAAATCCTAGTAAACGTGCTGGTGATTTTGGTTTTACAAAATCAATATCTCTTTCACTTGTAATATATGAATGTAAAGTATTTTTATTATATGTAATTTTGATTCCATATTTTTCTAAGTAAGCAGCTAAATCATCTATTTCATAACTTCCAGTTGGTATTTCAATTTTATCATAACTGTCAAAATATGATATTATATTATTTTTGATTATCTTTTCACAAAATGATACGAATTTAAAGAATATACATCACGATCATGTTAACATTGATATGGAGTATAGTAAATGCCGTCAGATGTGTGTGGATTGTTGGGAAGAAAAATATTGCTTTCTGTGTATCGATAAAGATAGAGATATAGATAAAGGAAGATATAAAAAAAATTTTGACTGCTTCATAACTATAAATAACAAAACGATTTGTTAAATTTCATTAGTTAATTGTAAAATCGCAAAGGATCAACATGCTTCTTTGTGAGCAAAAACTAGTTGATGAAACAAAATTTTTAAGTGAAATTGGAAAAGTACAAGACGTTATTCGTAAAAAATATCAATTGATAAAATTAGGGAAAGAAAATTTATCAGAAGTTGCGAATGAATATCTTAAACCTGTTGTCACACCGCTCAACAAATTAGCTGCACAACTGCCAACAACAACGATCAACAAAAAATCATTAATTGATGATAAATCATTTCCGCATGAAAAAAATACGAATGATAAAAAAAATAATTCAACACATGAGGATAATTATAGTACTTTTGATATTGAAGAATAAGTTTATGAACAAGAAGGTGAATATGATACTGCTGAAGAAGGCGAGGAAACATTTGTGGAAGAATCAAATAAAGATTTAATAGATGATTACTTAGGAAAAATCAATAGTATACAGTGGGATAAAGATTATGGTGTAAAAAAACTGAAATCCACCTACAAAATTGGAAACGCAAAAATATTCTTTAACGATGATGAATTAAATATTTTTGATACACCATACAAAATAACACATGGAATTATTATTTATGAAATCATCAGATGTGCGCGAGTTACATGCTCCAGCAAGAAAAAATTTTGTACGACGTAAAGTTGACATGCGTGATAAGGATGAAACATGGCAAGCTGATCTTGTAGAAATGATTGAACATTTAAAGGTAAATTCTGGTTACAATTTTATTTTAACAGTCATTGATATTTCCTCGAAATTCAGCTGGGCTGTTGGACTCAAAAATAAAACTGGAAAAGAGGTATCGGCAGCAATGGAATCAATATTTAAAAAAGGTCGAATATGCAAAAATCTTCATGTGGATCAAGGAACAGAACTTTTTAATTCAACATTTAAAACAATGTTAAAAAAATATAATGTTCATATGTATTCAACATTTACTCATTTAAAAGCATCAATAGTTGAACGATGCAATAGAACACTAAAAAACAAAATGTTTTTTGAATTTAGTATGCAAGGAAATTATAAATGGTTGAAATTGCTGCCAGAATTAATTAAAAAATAAAATAATACCAAACATCGCACAATTAAAATGAAACCTGTTGAAGTTGTTGGTAAAAATATTAAAATATTAAAACAAACTGTATTTAAAAGTTTAAATCATTGTCATGTTAAAATCAAATTCAAATTAAATCAACATGTAAGAATAAGTAAATATAAGCATGTCTTTGATAAAGGATATAAACCAAATTGGACAAACGAAATATTCACAATTACTAAAATTAATAAAACATCACCTGTAACGTATAAGCTTAAAGACTATGAAGAGAATCCAATACAAGGAAGCTTTTATACTGAAGAGGTACAAAAAGTTCTACAATCTGACATTTTTTTGATTAAAAAGTTTTGAAAAGACGAGGGAATAAAATGTATGTAAAATATCTTGGATTTGACAATAGTCATAATCAATGTATAGATAATCAATAAACCAATAAATGAAAAAAGCAACGTGTATTTATTTTCTAACATTAATTTTTATTATATACATTTATACAACTTATATTTACATCATTCATATTTTCTTTTATATATACTTTTACTCAAACACATTCGTTCAACAGGTATATATCCCCAAGGCAGAGTGTCAGTTTCACCATAAATCAGCTGGCGTTTATCATCTTGCCAACTGAGAGCAATTTTTACAATTGTTCTTGTTGTTACTTCATGTTTATGTGATCTTATAATATTTTGTTGCTTTTTAAATATAACATGATTAATTAAACAATTTTTATAATCATCGAAAGTTATTTGTCTTACAGTTGATCTTTCATAATACCAATAACTTTTTTATTTTTTAATTGAATTTAATATTGATCATTTTCAGGATAATCAGATGTATCAAATTCATCAGCTAAAAGAGCAACATCTGTCTGTAAATATAAATCGGAATAGTCTCCCAAGGTTTTTATATTGAACTTCTGCCAAACATTTAGAGCATGTCCATATGCTTCATCTGAAATTTTTTCCTCATTCAATTTCGAATAAAATTGATCTTTCGATGGAAGTGTTGTATCATCAAATTTTTCCCATTTATCAAGATAATCATATGAAAAAACTCCCTTCTTTGTAATTAAATTGAATTCATCATCATTTTTACAGAGACTTTTCGTTATTTATTTTTTATTATCATCTAAATTATTTGATAATGAATCTATGGAACTAGCCATAAACCTATATGAATCGATGTATCTCAATTTTATTCTAGTACCCTTGACATGTTTTGTAAATGAAATATATCTTTCTTTGTTGATTCCAAGTATATCAATTTTACCTTCGAACTGGTTTTTTAATTTTTTGATGATGAAATGTGCATCATAGCCTGTGAGGTTATGAAATACTACTGGAATAATACATGATTCTTGATAATTAATATTACATATTTGTCGGGCGGCACCTCGGTATTCTGAAGTCCAATGCGAATGATCTCTTACTCTTACGTCATTTTTCATGAAATTTTTATCACAAATAAGACATTTTTTTGCATTCAAAAATTGTAATTCTTCATCTCGTGTAAGTGACATTAGTTTAATATTATCTATTATTTTATTGACTTGATGAGCGATTTGTTCAAGCTCTGTAATGAATCATTCAATTGAATTTTTACCTCTATGAAGATTGAACTTGGAAAGTGAGTCATCATAACTACACTTTAAATAATATGCTGCACTACTTGGAACATGTTTTTGATAAATTTGATTTTTTTCAAGTTCGTTACTCTGCACTTTTTCCAATAAACATTCTAAATCACCATAAATTATAAACGGTACTGTTGATTGATGTTTATAACTTTTAAATTGTAAAATATTATTCTCATTGCACATTTTTCACTGCAAAGTTTTTCATGATTATCCCGTGATTTTTGCGATTGAAAATGACATAAACAGCGATCACAAATTATTTTTATCCCATTATGTTCAGAAATTTGTGAGCTCACTAATCTGGATAAGTTTCTGATCCATGCAAAATGATATTGTGACAAATTTTTTCGAAATCTCTTTCAACCATTAAAAGAAGAATCGTTTTATGCTCACCTTCATTTTTGCTTATATAATATGGTACAACCCTTTCTTTTCTACGTTTTTTATTTTTTTTCTCATTATCATCATCATCATCATCATCATCATCATCATCATCATCATCATCATCTATAGCATTAATAGTCATTTTAATCTTATTTTGTTTTTTCCCATGTTATCGGGAAAGTTATTCCGCTACAATTTATTTTATCAAGATTTTTCATATAATGACTCACACGCTCACAATTTTTTGGCACTTTGTATAAACATGCAAAAACTGACCATACGAAACAAAAATTATCAGAATTTTTTACGTTTACAACTGAGTGTGTTTTCAGTATCCATGATGGCATTTCAACGAAAGATGAATTACCACCTTGCAGTGGCATGTAATCATTTACTTGGATTTCAAGATGAAGAATTTCAAGCAGTTTTCAACCAGATCCATTTAATTCAGCTTCCTCAACATCTTCTATAAAATGTTCAAAATTTTCTTTGAATAGTTGGCTTAGATCTGATGATTGTAAAACCTCAAAACTGCCTTCACTGAAATATATTGTTTCAACTTCTACACTATTATTCGAAGGTTTTTCGATTTCATAGTTTAAAGCTAATACAGTATTGACTTTGAGTGCATTTTTATCTTGTGAAATAAGAGCTAACTGACTGATTAACATTTTTTTAGCATCAGAAAGAAAGTCTATTACATCTTTATGTTTTAAATTAATTATAATGCTGGTCTTCATCCTGTTTCTGAATATATTTTCTAAGTCTTGCCATTCGATGTATTTTTCAGTAGAAGCGTTTGATACATCAACTGTTGAAGATACACCTGCACCTCGTACTTGCAAACTTTGTAATCTGAATAAATAAGTTGTCAGTATTCCCATTGTTGCCTGAGTGCATTTTTTATGAGCACCTGACAGACTTGCACATGATTTGTTATAATTTGCAATATGGGACCACGTGTCAACGTTCGACTATTATTCGATATTCTTCTCGACGTAGTCTGCATTGTGCGTTTGAATTCATTTTATTCGAATTTTTTTATTTTAATATTTGGTTAACCTAAAAATCAAAAAATATTAATGTAGAATCATTGCAAGCGAAAATCTATGGATAATTAACTTAAAAATTTCAAAAAATATTCAAAAATTGACAAGATAATGATGGATTACCGAAAAAAAAACATTATTTTGAGGTTATTTTTTTTTTTTAAATATTAACCAGATTGTAAAGTGTGGATTTCCTCACTTTATTATTTTATAATTAATTCAATTTCAAACAATAATTTAAAAGAGAGACACGAAATTTATATTTAAATATTCAAAATGATGAGACAATTTATTTAATAATGAGACTATTCAATATAATAATTTAACAATACATACATATATTGCTGGTTGTGAGGTGGCATAGCCACATCACCAATACAATTTTATAAGTATAGTTGGGACGCACCGTTTGGCTTGGTGGCCGGACTAGAAGCCAAGAGAGCAGAGTCCTAAGCCACAAGACGTAGTGAGGGTTCTCGTACCCACACATAGATACATAGCTAAAACACCTCACTGACTATGTCACATGACATGTCAGTGTGTGGGAGACATCAAATATTTTATCTCGCTACAAGATGCAAAAAATATTTATGTAGATTGATAGCTAGTGAAAATCTGAGAATAATTAACTTAAAACTTTCGAATATTAATAAAAATTGACAAGATAATGATGGATTACCAAAAAAAAATGTTTTTTTGAGGTTATTTTTTATAAAAAAAAATATTAACCTAGTGTAAAAAATATTTATGTAGATTGATAGCTAGTGAAAATCTAAAGATAGTTTATTGAGAAATTTTATAAAATATCTAAGGATTATAAAAATACTTATTGGTTATTTAATTGAGGTTAAGACTCACCTGATATTTTTTATATGACTATATTGCCTTGGCAGCAGATCACAATGAAATGTGTTGAAAGAATGAGTTAGATGGACTGATATTTATTTAGCTTTATCCCCACTTTTTGATAACCACTAGCGACATCATCACACTAGCGCTACCATTTTATTTTTTCATTAACTACTAGCGACACAGTGTCCTTTTCATACTTACTAGAATGATTTGTACTAATATATCGGTAAAGGAAAATTTAACTTGAAAAAATGTTAAACAAATAATAAATGTGACTGAAAAAATGATTGAAAAAAGAATCGGAAACATAAAAAATGTGGAAAATAAAAAAAACCTTAGGATAGTGATGAATGAGAGAAAACAACAGACTTGAGAATTGAAAATTATTTATTTATTTAATTTATTTTTCAATAAAACATGTAATTTTGTGACCACATTGGATCACAACAGATTCGACCTCTTCTCGTTATATCAGACGGACTGTAACAGCAATTGTAGAAATCAGCATCCCCTAACGTCCCAATTAGCTCCTCCTCTTCCAAAATAACTGTATCAGCATCATCATCATATTCCTGCTCACGAGTATCCCTGGTTACTGTAAAAAAAAAAACAACAATGAAAAATCTTTTACTGAAAAATTATTGAAAAAAAAAATTATCAAAAAAAAAAATGATCATACAGTTGCTGAAGCAACTGTGCCTTCCCTGCGGGGGTAATTTTAATTTCTTCTTTAATATATATTAAAATTCGTGACTACAAATTTATTTCATTCTCTATTGTTACAATGATTATTGTTACAGCTAAAATTTATTTAATTTTCATTCATTTTGCTTGTTCCTTCTAATGGGTCATCTCCATGTCCAGAATCGCTTTCTTCTAACCTTTTAAACTCTCTGTTTTTATTCATTTTGTTGTACTATGATTTTAGCCTGTCAATGTTAAATATTTAAAAAAAAAAAATACTTACAATATATTGCTTCATCATCATCATCATATTCCTGCTCACGGGTATCCCTGGTTACTGTAAAAGAAAAAAACAACAATGAAAAATTATTGAAAAATTATTGGAAAAAAAAAAAAAAAAAAAAAATACAAGGCAAATTTCGCTGCTAAAAAAAAAAGAACATCTACCGAAAAAAAAAATACAAATCAAATTTTGCTGCTAAAACAAAGGACATCTATAAAATACAAACAAAAAAATTACCTCATGATCCATCGTCACCATCTCATCATCACCAGTGTTATCTTTAAAAAATAAAAATTAATAAAATAATTGAAAATAAAAATATAAAAATAAAAAATATAAAAAATTACCTTCGTTAGCGGCAACAGGGACGGTTGCTTCTCTGGATGACCTCTGCTCCAGCTCCTCTTGCTCTTACCTGGACATGGCATGGTATCGGACCCACAAATCCCGTTCTAGGAGTCTTCTTCAAAGACCTACACGTTGAAAATATAAAAAATAAAAATAATATAATTTTTATTTAAAGAAATACAATAAATTAGAATGACATACAATAAAATTAATAATAAAAACAAAAAAAAAGATTGATGAGAACACGTGCTTGCGTGATGCAATTATTCAAGCATGCTAACCAACTTTTTTTGTTTTTCTTATTAATTTTATTATATTTTCCTCTTTGCAAAACACGTGCGTGAAAGAGATTGCACACATGTTCTGCGTGAAGAAAAAAATATAATAAAAACTGTTTCAATTCAATAAATAAAAATAAACAAAATAAAATTAATAGAATAAAATAAATAAAAAGAAAATACATTAAAATTGATAAGAAAAACAAAAAACTTCAGAAAACGTGCTCGCGTGATGCAACTTTTCAAGCATGCGTCCTAACCATTCTTTTTTTTTGTTTTTTCATATTAATTTATGTTTACTGTATTTTCTTTTATTCATTTTTATTTAATAAATTAGTGGTGTGGCGTTTTTTTATTATTATAAATATTAGATATTTTATTCTTTGCAAAACACGTGGGTAAATCTCTTTATTGCACACACGTTTAGCGAAAAAAAATATATAATAAAAAAGCCATACAACTAATTCGTTGAATAAAACTAAATAAAATAAAATGAATAATAATAAAATTAATTAATTGTATAATAAAATAAATGACCTACCTTTCTATTAACTCTTCCACAGCTCATTTTGTATTTTTTTTTTAGAGTGTTTTCAAACAACCGTATTCCGTGACGAACCAAACTTTAAGAAAATAGTGGGAAATTTAGAAAACATAGAGCGCTGACAAAACGAAACTGCAGCGCCCTACTATAGATATTATATGATAAAAACGGGAAATACATTACCTACTTTTTATGGGAATTTTGAAAATATTATTATTATGAAAGTTATCAAGTTATTAAATTATTAAATTATTATTATTATTGTTATTGATGAAAAATAATAATATATTATAATAATAATAATAATAAAAAAACATGATTTAAAAGTGAGTTAAATTTATTAACAATAAAAAAAATGAAAAATAATAACAATTGCGAAATGTAATATGCCAAAAATAATAACAACCTTTGCGAAATGCAATATGCCATCTTGCGAAAAAACCAATATGGCGTCGTATGAAAAATGGGACCTCGGGAATTTCAAAAATTTAAAATAGCGTCTTATAGAAAAACCAATATGGCGCCTTACAAAAAAATCGGACCCCCCATGGCGATTTGACCTAAATAATCAATTGGAGGACCCCTGTGGCGATTTGACCTAACTAATTAATTAATCGATCTAATTAATTAATTCAGGGACTCCCTGCAGCGATCTGAACTAATTAATTAATTCGCGGACCCCCTGGGGCGAGGCATCGCGGATTCCGGGAAATCAACCGCGAATCACAGCGGGGAGTCGCGGGTTTCGTGGGGGCACAGCCGGGGGGTGAGCCAGAACTCTCCTATATATACTACTGATTATTAAATTCGTGTATTTTTTGTGTCGGAAAAAAAAATCATCGGGCCTTTGTTTCCAGAGGCCTTAGTCGTGTTTGTCTCTCTCTCTCGCTCTCACGCGTCTATCCTGAAAATCAGGCGACACAAAGGATTGCCTTTGTGTTACTTGTCGGGCACTGATTGCGTCACCTTTCTTTGTCTCAATAGTTATTAGATTGCATGGCAACAATTGCTATTGTTATTATTGAAATAAAATTTAATATTGTTTAAATAAAAATTTACAAGGGTTGTCATAATAGTATATTATTTAATATATTTATTATTTAATCATTTGTCGGAATAAAAGGGGGTTTGAATTGTTTGTATAAAATAATTAGCTTAACTTGTAAATCGATAAATTAAATTGTTAAACTAAATTTTTGGGCCGTCTATTTATTGTAAAGTAAACTATTGACCGGGCCGTCATTAAATCAGCTAAATGAATTGTGTTTTGCGTAGGAATAAATTAATTAAAGTCACTGGCCACAGAGAGACTATAATTGTTTAATTAATTTATTTCAAAGGGTCGAGTCATTAGAGAATTGATTAATTACAGTAATTGGCCAATCAGATACTGAATTGTTTAATTAATTTGACGTGTCAGATATTATATTAGGATTGATTAGTAGTTGTCTTGACTGATTTAGGATTTAAACAGCTAGCGAGTTGATTGAATAATTTGTTGTTTTTGTTGATCCAGAAAATTTATACTACTTATTCAAGCAGTATTCATATGTTGATATAGCATTTCAGTTTTTCTCGATAATATCACTGTTCGTTATTGTCATTCTGTTGATAAATCCGCGATTTTAGCCAGGCGGTGTTAATTAACGTATCTATTTAAGTTTTGTAAATAAATCGAACAATCGACCAATCGAGGCTCGAGTTATCGACTAATCGTAATGTCGATATATCGATGTATTATCAATTACAGTAAATTTCCAGAAATCACAGGTTCAGAGTAAATTTTAATTGATTCTGGCTTAATATTTTGTTGAATTAAAAGATCTATCAGATATAACTTCGATTTTGATTCACTTTGTCGTCGTTAGAAGGCGAAGTAGACCACCGTGTAACTTTTCAATATCAATAAGTGCGGCTAGTTCTACTTCCGATTTAAACGGGAATCCAGCAGCTGAGTCTTAGGTTTGTAATGATGCTCCAGTTGTTACCTTAACACAGGCATCACCAAAGGATCAGGCAGCTGGTGGTCACAGTCGTCCCCCATCTCATCCGGGTTCTTTTCTTTCTTCTTTGGAAAGTATAGGAGACTTATTTGGTGATGATGTTGACACCAGCGATAATAATAATTCAGTAGATCCTGCTCAGCTTCTTGACCAACGTATCACCACACCAACAAGTCAACTTCTATTATCAAGGCCACGCGTTGAAGATCTGTTTCTTAGGCCTTCAGGTGGCGAACTTAATCCACCCCTGGCTAGAGGTTCCACCCAGACCAACAGAAATTCAAAAGCAAAACCACCAGTTATATATATTGCCGCGTTTTGATGACCTTTTTCGAGACCAGGAAGGCCCAGTCCTCCGTAGTAAAGTCAATTCGCGTATACCTTTACGTGGTGTTCTACCAAGTCGTCAGGTTGATCCTGATGATGATCTAGATCGTCGCGAATCATCACGTCAACCAAAGAATAAAACCCAGGCAGATAACCGCCAAGTTGTAGGTACCAATCCTAATTGTCTCCCTGAGGCAACACTCAGTGTTCCAAGATGTCAGGTTGATCCTGAAAACAACTTGGAATACGTGGATCCTCCTCGTTATCAGAAAAATAGAAACCTGTTGTATGATCAACGAGATTCTGGAGCAATCACGCGTCGTCCTCCAGAGACACAAACACATGTTTCAAAACGCCATGAATACCCCGAAGACGAATTGGAATATGTAGATCCACCGCGTAGTCAAAGAACTAGAATTGTACGATCAACGAAATTCTGATGCTTATGTTCATCGTCAACCGTCAGAGTGTCAACGGGTTAGCTCAGGTCGTCAGGGTAATCCTGATCACGACTTGGAATACCGAGCCGCTCCGCGCTGCCAAGTAATCAGTCCATCACTTGAAGACCTCTGCATTTCAAAGCCGGAAACTCGTCGTCAGAATTCCGTGCTCAGAGTCCTTTTAAATTGTCACCTTCAATTAACGGAAAAATCAGAAAAGATGTAGAAGAGTTCTTGTTTAGAGTTGATCAAGTACGCGTGGTCACAAACTCTACAGATCAGGGAGTACTCTCGGCTCTTTCTTTTTGTCTGCGTGGGCCCGCTCTGACTTGGTTCATGACGCATCTCGAAGACTTACCTAGCTGGGAAGCTACTCGGGAAGCTTTTCGGGTTAGTTTCGCGGATCCAGATTATCAACGTCGATCATCGAGAAGAAATTGATAAACGAACTCAAGGTTCTAGTGAATCCGTTAGAAGCTATATTTCGGGCATGCAAGGTTTATTCCACAGGACCAATCCACCATGGCCAGAAAGTGAGCGTGTTGTCTATGCGATTCGAAATTTACTACCCTCGTTTCAGCGGTTGATTTCCGCTCGTACTTGTCCTACAATGAAAGCTGTGGAGGCGGTGGCAATACAACAGGAGAGAATCACACAGGTTGCTCAGACTCGTCGTCCACCTCCAAACCAGAACTTTTTTTGTGTCTCGGTTTTGCTTGCCCTACATCGCGTACTGTTACGTTTGCTCATCCTCGACTGTCACGCACCAACGAAGTACATATTTTGCTTCAAGAAGATGATCCCTGTGAGCTTATCTGTGATTACAGACTCGAGGAAGACCTTGAGTTACATGCACTTCATCGCGAATCAGAACGTAATCGTGATCGTGTAAAATTATTGAAAGGACCATCGAAAGTAGAACAAGGAACCCAGTGTTCACCACCTATGTTTTCGGTAATGTTGCCTCGCAATGTTATTCGTAATTCATCACCAGTTCCAGGTTTCGATTCTGAGCACAAAGGTAGATTAGGGGGTAATGAGATCGAATGTTGGAACTGTGACTCTCGAGGTCATATTAACCACGATTGCCAAGAACCACGTCGCCGATTTTGTTATCGTTGTAAAAGACCTAGCGTATCTTCTTGTCGGCGAATCATTGTTCCATCTCAAAGCGATTGGGCAAGCCCAGTCGTTATGGTGCCAAAAGAAAAAGATAAAGAGCAGTTTTGCGTAGATTTCCGGAAAGTAAATGAGATAACTAAGAAGGATCCTTATCCTATACCGTACATGTCAGCCATTCTCGATGAGCTTCGTCTAGCTCATTACATCACCACCATTGACCTTAGTCAGGCTTTCTTTCAAATCGCACTCACGCCTGCTTCTCATGAAATAACAGCGTTTATCGTCCCTGGATATGGATTGTACTACTTCCTCCGGATGCCCTTCGAATTATCGAATAGCCCTGCGACGATGCAGCGGCTGGTTGATCAGCTGCTGGGTCACAGGTACTATCCATCGGTATTTGTGTACTTGGACGATATAATTATTGTGACCAAAACTTTCGAAGAACACCTGGTGTATCTCGATAAAGTATTACAAGACCTAAAATCAGCCAACTTAACTATTAACCGTGAAAAGAGTCATTTCTGTTGCTCAGAAGTTCAGTATTTGGAGTTTATCGTGAATCAGAGTGGTCTCCAGGTTGAGCCGGAAAAGACTGCTGCTGTGATGGATTATCCAGCACCCTTGAACCTCAAACAACTGAGACGTTTTCTTGGTATGGCATCCTGGTACAGGAGATTCATACCAGATTTTGCGTCTTTGGCAGAGCCATTAACCAAGTTAACCAAAAAAGAAGTACCTTGGACGTGGGGAGAGTCACAAATGAATAGCTTTCGCGAATTAAAACTCTGGCTTACCACCGCTCCCACTTTGGCGTGTCGAGATTTCTCGGTACCCTTCTTTTTACAAACCGATGCAAGTAGCGTAGGTTTAGGCGCAGTCTTGACTCAGACAAATCATGACGAAGAAAAAGTAATTTCTTATGCTAGCCGCACGATGACTAACACGGAAACTCGATATTCAGTCACTGAGCAGGAATGCCTAGCAGTACTCTGGTCGATCCGGAAATTCCGCTGTTATTTCGAAGGTTATACATTCACTGTCATTACGGACCATAGTAGCTTATGTTGGTTGAATAATTTGAGAAATCCAAGTGGTCGCCTTGCACGTTGGTCGTTGGAACTGATGCAATACAGTTTCAACATAATCCATCGTAAAGGTGCTATTCACCACGTACCTGACGCACTATCAAGAATACCTGATAGAATAAAAGATTGTTGGGGATTGCTTGGGACCCACCTCATCAAGGTCACCTAGGCATCGACAAAACATACAGAAGAATTGCTATGCAATACTATTGGCCAAATATGTTTCGTGAAGTCTCTAGGTTTATTTCTCAATGCGAAACTTGTCAGCGGACAAAATCTGACTGAGCTAAGCCTCGTGGATTCACGGGTAAACGCTTAGTACAAGAACCATGGTCAATAATATCCGCACACATTATGGGACCGTTCCCTCGCTCGCGTAATGGTAAATCCTACCTTCTTGTCATTCAGGATCAAATGACTAAGTATATCGAATAAGCTTCCTTACGAGTGGCTAATGGACGTGTCATTCGTGAACGAATTGAAATTTTGATAATCTTCCGCCACGGTGCCCCTCGGACATTAATTACAGATAACGGTACGGAATTCGTTAATCAAGAAATCAAGTCTTAGCGGTGTGGGCTAGTATTAATCTACAGACCACACCTCCCTACCATCCACAAGCAGATCCAGTGGAGCGTGTAAATCGAAGCTTAAAGAACAGGTTAAGAAACTTTCTTGATGAGAACCACCCAGATTGGGACCAGTTTCTCCCCGAATTCCGCTTCACGTTCAACACAGCCTACCATGATTCATTAATGACATCACCAGCTTTTGCTAACACTGGTCGTGACCTAGTCTACCAAATTCTCTTCAGCACAGATTGGAAGGTCAATCCAATCTGGTTCCAGTACCGATTGAGAAATGGAATGAACGGATGAGACGTTTAAATATTCTTCGTCAAGCTCTGATCTTCGCTAAAGAAGAAGCGTCAGACAAACAGTCCGCCCAGTTGGCCAGCTAGTCCTCAGAAAAACCCATCCCCTCTCAAACGCAGCTCAGCACTAATGCAGCTAGACTAGATAAACGTTTTGAGAGACCTTTTGTCAAAACTCAGAAATTTTCAGCTACTCGTTATGAATTGTCTAATTTTTCTGGCAAAGTTCTAGGCGAATCTTCCGTTTCTGATTTGAAACCATGGACAGCCCCACACTAAGAAATTGTCACACAATTGCTACCGCATCTCGTTTTATATTGTTTTAGATAAGGGAGTTACGTTCGAGTAACAAGTCTTTGAGTGATCCTGCCATACTCAGGAGACGGACTCGTTCAGCTGGAAGAGACCGCAGCCGGATGAGAACCACACCACCTCAACTAGTTTACACCGATAGCGAGAGTGAAGCAGAAGACAGTGCAAAGGCATCACAACCAGCAAGTCAGTTTCCCATGTACCAATCACCGAAACGGTTCTTGGTGGATGACTTGGAACCTTTTCGCGATCAATTGAGGAAGTTAACTACAGCAGAGCCGAAAATCGCCACCGCCATATCGGGTGTCTGCTCCAAACTGGAGCAGTACCAAAAGTCTGTGGATCAGGCGACTACAGCTGCTAAAGAATTCGTGCTAAAGAATTCGAGCTTCCTTGTCAGCTACTCCAACAAAACCAAACTTTGGAAGTAATTTGATTGCATGGATAGATGTGGTTCCAAATACATCAGCGAACAACGGGTCCGTTTCAACTGGAGGTGACACATTGGACTGTACCCCAGGTACAGACTCAGAATTTGAGTCAAAAGTCTTAAAATCTGGTTCTGATGTGTTATTGACAGAGAAAATACCACGAGTAGAACTCATAAGATTTGATAGCCCAAAGGCTACTACCTCTAAAGAAATTCAGCTTCCATTTCAACCAGAGTTCAAAGCTTCGGATCCTCCAAAGAAAATTATCAGAGGACGAACTGGTAGTGGAACGAAACCAAAGATAACCAGTAATGATACTGTTATTGAAAGACTATCCTCCTCATAGAAACTCCAAGCATGGTAGATCCACTAGGATTGGGGCAGGATTTAAAAAATCATCCTCCATTCAGCTTCCACTACCACATACACGGAAACGAGATCCGATCTCAGTATCTATGTCGTTGGATACAGTCAAAAGCATGCTGCCAGATTTTGTCCAACAGATGCAAAAAGAATTATCCACACCAAGAGTGGATAAAGCCTCATATGCAGATGTAACAAAATCTGGGAGGATCTCTTAAATATGTAGGTGTTTCTGCAGGCAGTTTAACAGGTGGAACTCAATCACCAGTTACTCTACCCAAGGTCAAAACACCTGCCAAAAGTCAAAATGCAATGTTGGCTCCTTTGAGTAAATCGACAAAGGTCACCAAGAATAAAGTAACTGAGTTGTTGAGACCACCATCAAAGTCATCAAAAGACCTCACTTCTTTCGGACGAACTTTAGATTATGTAGCTCCTTTAATAATGCCACCGATATTGGTCCCGAGTTTTTCAGAAAACTGATACGACACCAACAAATAGTGAATCTCTTTCTGGCAAACCAAGAATCGATGAGTCTTCCTTGTTAGAATCAGGGGACTCACCTATGGAGTAAGTTTCTTCTTCGGCACCTGCAGGTGGAAACCAATCATCAGCATCTCCATCCAAGATACTGTCGTACTCTCACAAAGTAGCAGAAAACTTAACTTGTAACATGACATTTCTGTCTGTTATCTTCTCGGACCGCTTGTTACCGCCATTTTACCTGTAAATTGTCCTTTTTAATAAACAAAGCTAAAATCCAATAAATCCAACATAATAATAATAATAATTCGTATCCAAAAACATAATAAATAAAATCAGGGGTTTTCAAATCACCTTAAAACCGGAAAAAGGCCTAACACAATCTCGCGCTCAGAACACAATCATACCTGGACAATTACACAAATAAACAATGAATAAAACAACCGAAACAAGCAATCTAGAAGAAAGCCGCAGGGTCGCTCAGTGTGTGGGTTTTGGTAGAAGGGCCGGATAAAGCTGTTATAATTAATTTTACCTGAAAATAATAACTAATAAATAACCCAAAATAATAACAAAAGAAACACAATTAATTCATTTTACTTTATATTTATTTATCAAACAAACTCAAACATAAACGCAACTCAAATAGCCAACTTAACTCAAAATACTAATTACTAATCCATATTTATCTCAAAAATCCTAAACTAATAGGGACCGCGTCCAACAAAATATTAATTAAATAATAAAGAATAAACTAAATCTATTAAACGAATGTATCAAAAGTATCATAATTAATTCGAGGATTGGCCTTGAGTTAATTATAAAATCAAAGCTAAACAAAAGTACCACATGGTGGTTGATCCACCATGTTCAACATACAAAAATAACCTCAAACTCACCATCGCCAGACGACTGGTTAAAACAGAGGTCCAGTCAGTCTGACGTCTCAAAGACAAGAGAGCGAGTTTTCACTCACTAATTATTTTCCTTAAATTTTACAAATCGAAAAGAGGGGGAATTCGCCCTATTCTAATGTGACTTGATGTTGATGATGTCGCTAGTTGAAGAGTCGAACCTGGCAGTGTCTCCGCAAAAATCGAGTCAATTATGAGCTCCAACAGAATTTCGACCACTCCCGGTCCAGATTCTCGTCCAACATCAAGAGAATTGGCCTTATGGACGGGTGTTAATCAAGACAGTGGTACTCATTGTCCACCAACACCAAACCAAAATTATCACCAAGATGGTCCATCTCCTTATCAAGGTCAACACTCTACCGTATTTGTGGCATCAGGGTATGCCGTGGAGACACGTATGGAAAGAGGAATCACACCTACTGGTCAGCCGGAATGGGTCTGTCGCCAGACTTGCATCGATTATGGTTGGACAGAGCCTATTCCTGGATACGCAGGACCCGCACCTGGTTACTCAGGAGCAACACCTCCATTTCATGGCTCTGGATTTCCTTTCCCAAGACCTGCACCACCATTCCCTACTTTTGGTCAATCTGATTCAGCACCTAGCTGCTCAGGAACCGAATCACTTTGTAGCTGTGTTAACCCAACTTGTCGCCAAAGACTAGTATTACGTACAAAACTGTGAAACTGGTTAAGGTTGATCCTCACCAGAGCCATATTATAAAAGACTTAATTACATATAGTTTGTTAACTAGTTGAATAAAAACTTTTATACTTTTCTTAAAATTTATTTTATTATATTTCGCACCATGTCCGAGTTTTTTTAGATTTGTTTCAGGAATTTCAGGAGCAAGAATCAATTGGACCTTGAACTTGACGAGAGATGAGAGAAGGACGTCGTCGTTCGTTGAAGGAGTCTGGGGAGGAGGCTGTAGTGATTCTCACTGCCTTATACACGGAAACGATAATCCTCCAACCAACGACTCCGTCTCATTATTATATATATATTTTTATTATTAAATATTTTCTTTTTGTATTATTATTATTATTTTGTAGTATATTCTCCCCTTTTTATCAAGAAAAAGAGAGGGGGGATAGCCTTGAGTGGGGACAGCCTGGTAGATGCGAGCTGCTCCGAAATATCTTGGGCTGATCTAACTCTTTTGGCTGTGGGACGTGGTGAAATGCACACGTTTCGTGATCAGCTCTTGGTTTACGTATATAAGGGAGACCCAGTAGACACGTGGATTTTGTAGGTTAGTTTTGGCGCGTTGTCCGTGTGAATCATGGACTGTTGAAAAAAAATGTTGTACAATTACAACAAGTTTATCTATCAACGAAAATAATTTCAAGCATCAATGTAAAAACTTTAAAATATTTTTTTCTGTCAATAGATATATAAGTTTTAGATTCATCAATCACCTAATGATCTATTTAATAGATTGAAAAAATATTTGAATTAATATTTATGACCAACTAACATTAAAAATTTTGATTTGCTTAAAAATGCAAACCACGATTTTGTCTTCCAAATCTAAATAATTCAATAAATCCATTTTGTTTAATATCTCTATCAATCTCTATTCTATCTAAACTTTTTGAATTTATTCTACATCAGATAAAAACCAGCTAAATTAGTGAAAAAAATTGCTGTATTTATACACCAAATTCTGTTTCTATAACAAAAATATTTCCGGTTCTGGCAACAAAAATTTCTAAAATAAATTACTAATGAAATTGTTAAAATATGAGTTCATCATAAGTGTCAAATTGCTCCATTTTATTATTAGTATCATATAAGAAACCTCCAATTCGTTAAATGACTGATATTTTTCTACGATTTAACGAGATAATTCTCAATATTTTTTTTTTCTTGTTTAGTTAATTTATTACTCAATACGTTGTTTGAAATGAGACACCTTCAAACATTTGAGACAAAATTTTTTTTGTAATAAATTCTTAATTTATTAGCAATATAAAAAATATTAACAAAATATTATTATTATTATTATTATTATTATTATTATTATTATTATTATTATTATTATTATGAGGGTGAAGTGTCCCATTTAAGATACATGGGGTTTTCTTACTTAGACGTAAGAATCGATCTAAAAGCGTCAATTATGCATGGAAAAAATCTTTTATTATAATAAATCATCGAGAATAAAGTCTGCTTTGAAAAATTTCGAACAAAAAAATCTATGGGTCATTACACGGAAATTTATGAAATGCGTCATTTTTTTACACAGGTTTTATGTTTTACAAATTATAAATTATAAAAGACTACAAATATTGAATTTTAAAATTCGATTGCATGATGTATATAAACCATGGAGTTGAATAAGCAGTGTAAGCTTTGCCTTTTTACTGTGTTGAAGCATAGGCTGTCGCTAAAGCCTAAAATTTCGGAGTAAGTCAGTTCAAAAACTACCAACTGCAGCGCTGACATCAGCCTTGCAACAAAAAAAAAGACGGAACGAAATATTTCTATTCACTCTAGCCTGTACATCTATGTTTGAACTAATAACTCGAAGTGTTCAAGGGATGTCATTTCTTGCAAATATTTTTACAATTTTTTTAATTTGAAACAAAAATTTTAATTTTAAGGTATTTTGTCGATTCTTCTCCGAATATCAGAATGCTTTGAAATTTATACAGTAGATTATTGAATTACTAATACATTCTATGTATTTTTTTGGTAATTGTTTGGATGCTTGTTATTTTTTCGTTAATTTTCAAAGTTGGCATTTTTTACCATAAGCTATTATTATGGAGAATGCGATTTTTGTAAAAGAAAAAGTCCATTAAAATAGCAATATCTCTAATCGACAATATAAAAATGTAAAAAACAAACTATCGGGCTATAAAATAAGACAAGACAAAACGTATGGACATGAAATGAAAGAGGTTTTGATCAGGAATTATTGAAAAATCACAAGAGACTTCTTGTGGATGACTTTTAGAAACACAGTATTTCTATGAGTGCGAAATAGACAAAAAACAGAAGAAAACTGTTATCTTACTTTTCGATTTAAAAAATCGGCAGAACCTCTTAACGTGGTTTTAATTACACCCTTTTCAAGAATTAAATAGATGAATGAACCAATTGAATTTTATACAAAAGTTCCTTTTAAATACATTAATTTCTATTCTTAATTAATTCCACAGCAAAATATTCTATAATCGATTGAAATATTTGAGGCTAATGGCTGAGGGATTAATTAAGACTTTGAATTATTTTATTTAGTCACATCCATTCCTTAGATACATTTGCCAATAGTTTTTTTAATAAATTATCAATGAAAAATGTTGCTAAGAAAAGAATGTAATGGAATAAATTAATGCGTAGTCTGAATTAATTTCTCGGCCATTTCCCACAATAAGTTCAATTTATTGCAGAAAATATTGCCATGAAATTAATCTAGACTGTTAATTAATTCATTTGCGGCTTTAATTTTTCCTTAGATACATTTGCCATAATTAATTGATGAAAAGAATATTTGCAAACGTTGCTGAGAAAAAGATGTAACCAAATAAGTTAATTTATAATCTAAATTAACTCTACAGCCATTTGACACAATAATTTTAATTTAATATAGAAAAATTTGCTGTGAAATTAAACTAGACTACGATGTAATTTATTTGGTTACATCTTCTCCGTAGGGACATTTGCTGACAGCTTTTTCATTAATTAATCATGGCAAAAATAGCTAAGGAAAGGGTGTAACCAAATAATCCAAAGCCTAGATTAACTTTACAGCAATTTTTCCTATATTAAATTAAAATTATTGTATCAAGCGGCAATGGAGTTAATTTAGATTATAAATCAATTTATTTTTTCTTCGTTTTCATATTGATGAAAGATTTTCAGAAGTTGATTCATCTCTACAGTTATAGTTATATCAATTACAAAAGAGGTTTGAGAACAGTGACGGAGTTGAGAGCCGTCAATGCTGCTGCTCAACGAGCTGTTAGCCTGTTTGATGAATACAATTCAATAATAACCCAAAATGAAGATCAAAAGCGATTTGTCATACAGATTATGTCGGAATACAGTTTCCTGATGCAAAAGAACAAACAACGGTCATGTAGAAATTAAAAAAAGGAATAAATCATTCAAAATGTATAAATAGATGTTTTTTGTTTTTTTCATTTCAAGACAATATTTAATATTTAATGATATTAGAAATAGATTAGGGTTGAACGAAATTTCGTGTAATGACCCATAGATTCTTTTATTTAAAATTTTTATTCATCAAATATATAAAGTATAATGTCATAACACTCATATTATATTGAAAACGTTGTAAACTAGCGAAATCGAACGAAAAAAAAAAACTTTAGCGTAATAAAAAAATTATGTGATGACCCATATGAATTTTTTTTTTGAAGTGAAACTTCTTTTTGGAGGGTAGGTGAAAAAAAAATTCGTCACGAAAATCGGTGACGGAAGTAGCAATTCCAGATAAAACGTTGCATGCAACGTTTGATGCATATAGCATAGGCAGTATACATATAGCATAGCGTTTACATATAGCATAGCGTATACATATAGCATAGTATACATATGGCATAGGCAACGCGACATAAAACGTTTAATGCAACGCAGTATACATACAGCATAGGCAGTATACATATAGCATAGCGTATACTTATAGCATAGCGTATACATATGGCATAGGCAGTATACATATAGCATAGCGTATACATATATAGCATAGCCCGAGACAAAAAAATTCCATATACATAAAAAAAAAGGCTGCCGAAAACGGCTGCTAGAGTATCATTCTACAGCGTTATACAAGTCATAATATTATACCATTATTCGGTATACGGTATACGGTATATAGCAGTTTGCGCATGCGCGAATATTCGAACATCTGGATTATACACATATAATAATAATAATAATAATAATAATAATAATAATAGCAATAATAAAAAAATATAAATATAATAAATTGATTGCTTAATTTTTATTTATTCAATTAAACAACGTTTAATTAAAAGTGTATTGTATCATGTAGTTAAGATATACTTGATAAATTACATTTTTATATTTTTTTTACTTCTATTTTTTATTGCCCAAGAAGTAGAATGTTTTGAGCATTAGAAATATATGAAAAACTGGCATTTTCTTGATAAGCATAATTTTGTTGATATTTTGAGCTAGTTTCATCAAGGTTAAGTAACAAATTTTGATTACTTGATGGATCACAACTATTTAAAGTAGTTAATTGTGAACAGTCTCCAGCGTTATCATAATTACAAATTTTTGTAGGTGTACTTGTAGCATTAGTTCGTGAAAATGTGTCCCAGTCCACTAAAGTGGAATCCTGTTCAGCATCATTTCTTTTTATTTGATTATCGAGACTCTAAAAAGATGAGAAAAATTAGAAAAAAATTTTTTTAATCAAATTAAATAAAAATTTAATTTTTATAACTTGTTACCTTAATATTTTCATTTTTTTTTTTTTTATTCGTTGGCACGTTCTGTTCATCAACAACATCATTATCTGCTGAAATAGTAGAACTAGTTGATGGTAATTTTTTTCTTTTCAAACCCTTTTTTTTCTCTGTTGTGCATTTATTATTAGCACATTTGCTAACTGTAAGTGAACTAGTTGATGGTAATTTTTTTCTTTTCAAATCCTTTTTTTTCTCTGTTGTGCATTTATTATTAGCACATTTGCCAACTGTAAGTGAAAATGGAATGGTCGCATTTTCAAGAGCATATGCTGAAACAAATGAATAAAAATATAGGTTTTAACAAAGATATTTTGAATCATCTTTGATAATTAAATATTAGTTTTACTAACCATGTGATGCATTATATACGTCCCTAGGTATTTTCTTAGAAGTTAACGATGCTAGTTTTTCACCCAGAAAATGATGTAACAATTGACCAAAAATTCTTGATTGGCAATTATTTGATGTTCCTTTTATGATGTTCAGTACTGCTGGGTATATCCAGACCTCATAACCTTCTTGAAGTTTAACCTAAAACAAATAAATAATTATTTCATCAATAAACGAAACCAACAGTTATTAAATTAGGATTTTTCATTCCCAAAAAATATATTTTATTTATATTAAATTTATATTTAATGGAAATATAAATTAAATCTAATGGATATACAGGTTTGGGCATACTAAAATTAAATTTAGAAAAAATTTAGAACAAATATAAATTAAATTTAAAATATGTACAAGTTTGGACATACTAAAACTAAACTTTTTCTAAATTTTTTCTTAATTTTTTTTTTATTTTCTGTAAATTTTTTTTAAATTTAATTTTAGTATGTTCAAAACTGTATATATTTTAAATTTAATTTATATTTTTTCTAAACCTTTTCTAAATTTTTTCTGAATATAAAGTAAATTTCCATTAAATATATTTTTTCCACTTGGGTTGAAATTTAGTTTTTTCGTACTTTGCCTTCAGTTATATGTTGCCACTCTGTTTTTTTTTTCACTTTCAATTTTAGAAGTTTCATTGGTCTCCATGGACTGCTTATTTTGTTTCAGACGTCTTCTTACACATGATAATATTTTCTCAAGAATAATAACAGTTTCAGGAGTAGCTGGAAATACAAAAAAAATAATAGAATATCAATTATACCTTGAATGTGAAACATTTATTTGATACTTAAGCTTACCTGGTATATCAGAGGACTCACAATCAATGGGATCTTTATCACTCACATCAACTAGATTTTCATTCAATGATTGCGACTGAGAATTATCAGTATTTTCAGTACATGTTATTTGATCTACTGATAGTATTTCTTTCTCAACATCTGTTGTTTTCTGGATACAGGTTGCTTCTTGTTCTTCTTGATATGGTGAAGTGAAATAATGATTTAATTAGTGTATTGTCGTATTTCTTGCTGATTGAGAGATAATTGTACTAGTAGTTGGGATTTTTCGTGGCTTTTTCACTGAGTGATCGTTTTGAAGATTTTTTTTAGGTACTTTTTCTATTTTTAAAATACCAGTCTCTAAATCAACTCGAGATAGTAACTTTTCAAAATGACCCTTGTTATCTAAAAAAAAAATAAAAAAATTAATGAGCTGAATTAAACAATTAAAATAAAATGCAAACGACTTTTTCAATTTTTTTTATATAGATATCACATTCAAAAAAATTAGTAAAATATAAATTTAATACAATGTCACCAAATAATTTAATTTACATCAAAATGTTTGAATATTTATTAACAAATTTTATTTTTATAAGAGAAACTTCATATTACTTGACAGTCCATAATTAAATTTTTAAACAAAAATTTGTACAATTTTAATTAAGTTTGTTTCTTATAACTTTATTTAAAAATTATTTTTTCATTTAGAAATTAATAATTTTGATTTAATTACTGCGTTTAACCAAATTTGAGGTTAAAAAAAAAAAATTGATCAAATAAGTGTTTATGATTATTGTCACTCAGTGGAACATTAATTTTATTTAATTAAAAAATTATTCTGCACATTTAACTACTTAAAATCAATTAATATCAAATTCTAAATATTAACAATAAATAATCAAAAATATATGAACTTACTGCCCACATGTACAACTTTAGCCTCTCCTTGTTGGTCTCCTTTAATAACTTGAACAATAATATTTTTTTCTATTTTCTTCAATTTTGTCGATACTTTGTCAACACATCCTTCAGTTATAATTGCAGATTGTTTATTTGCAATAAAATAAACTAATAAATACATTTTTTGTATTAACAAAAGAATTTGTTATACGTTCACACATGTATTGGGCCTGGTTGTAACTATTACTCTCCTACGCATTTATTTCGCGCAGGATATGAATGAGAAAATGCCCAGATTGCACACCCCCACAAAGCCTTGACGTCACTAAGTCAAAGTGTACATATAAAACCTGGACACACAAAAACTTACGCGCATGCTCTGATGCACACTGATGTGTTACACAATAATTATTAACAACTGCAAATAACTAATTTCATCTAGTAATACACTTGAAATTGAGGTAAGTAAATTATTATTGGCACTACTTAGTTTCCTTTCCATTTTTTTACTTTTATTTTTTTCATATTACTTATATAAGTCGGAGCTACCCTTGGGACATTGTCAATTATAAGATGAATGGAAGAAATCAAAGATCTAAAACAGGACCGGACGTACTTCGAGGACTGTCACGTGCAACTTATTTCAGAAGACTGAAAATTCTTCGCCAGGAGTTAGAACTTGATCCAATTAATAATCAACAACTATTATTTGATAGGTATACTAAGGTAATACTAAGCTTGTTCACAACATTTATTAAAAATATTTTTGACAGAAATCAGCAGGACCATATTGAAAATAATATTCCAAATGAAGAACAACATGCTGTAAACGAAAATGTTTATAATTTAGAAATGAACCGAAACAGGTATGAATATAATTAATAAATAAATAAAGCTTGCTCACAATATTTATTTTTTAATATTTTTGACAGAAATCAGCAGGACCATATTGAAAATAATATTCCAAATGAAGAACAAAATGCTGTAAACGAAAATGTTTATAATTTAGAAATGAACCGAAACAGGTATGAATATAATTAATAAATAAATAAAGCTTGCTCACAATATTTATTTTTTAATATTTTTGACAGAAATCAGCAGGACCATATTGAAAATAATATTCCAAATGAAGAACAAAATGCTGTAAACGAAAATGTTTATAATTTAGAAATGAACCGAAACAGGTATGAATATAATTAATAAATAAATAAAGCTTGCTCACAATATTTATTTTTCAATATTTTTGACAGGAATCAGCAGGATCAAATTGAAAATAATATTCCAAATGAAGAACAAATTATATTCAATGAAATTGAAGATGTTGAAGATAATAATCATGAAAGAAATGAAGATGGTGAAGAAGACGACGATGAAGATAATGAAGAAAATGATGGACAACAATTGCTATATGTTGGAGCACGACTGACATTACATGAGAGTTTAGTGTCCATATTAACTTTTTTTTTACGTCATTCTTTATCTGGAGTTGGCCTGGTTGACCTTCTGGACCTCATTGAATTACACTGCCCAGCAGACAATATATGTAAAAAACTAATGTATTTTTTTAAAAAACATTTTGCTGGCTGTCACACACCAGTTATAAAACATTTTTTTTGTTCAAATTGTTTTTGTCCCTTGCCTTCCATGGCATCTGCTTGTCGAACTTGTCCAGTAGACCTTCGAGGTACCAGTTATTTTATTCAAATGCCTATTATTAACCAACTTCAAAAATTGTATAATCGAGAAGATTTTTATCAGGCATTACAATTGAGATTTCAACGGATAAAAATAAATGAAAACAATTATGAAGATATAAAAGATGGTAGAGTCTATCGAGAAATGAGTCAGCCTGGAGGTAAACTATCAAATCCATCAAATATTTCATTTACGTGGAATACTGATGGGGTTAGTCTATTTAAGAGTTCCAATTTTGAAATATGGCCTTTTTTTCTTTCTATAAACGAACTGCCATTTGAGTTGAGAAAGAAAAAAGATAATTTAATTCTTGGTGGGTTATGGTTTGGTAATCACAAACCTATACCTTTGTATTTTTTAAATTCTATTTCTCGAGAATTAAAATTACTAGCAACTGGAGTAGACTTTCAAGTACCAAGTATCAATCGAATACCGTGTGCAATGTCATGTGATTTGTGGAACTTGTGACTTACCAGCAAAGGCATTGTTCATGAACATGAAGCGGTGGAACGCAACATATGGGTGCCAAAAATGTTTAATACACGTGTTACGAGATAATGCATCTAATGTACCAATTTATGAATATAAAGAAGAGTTACAACTTCGTAGTACACGTGACACGATTGAACATGGAAGGCAAGCACTTGTAAACAGAGTAGATGACGTATATGGTGTCAAAGGCCCATGCCCTATTGGAAGATTTGTGCCTGATTTTATCAGATGTACTGCTATCGACATAATGCATTCATTGTATTTAGGAGTGATTAAGCAACTCGTTCACCTTTGGTTTTTGAGAGAACATCAAAACAGTGCATGGTCATTACACTCAAAGTTAAACCAAGTAGATGAAATGATTTGTGTAATAACACCACCAGCAATTACTCCTCGACTACCCAGAACAATATCACAATCGTTAGCACAGTGGAAAGCTCATGAGTATAAAACATGGTTTTTTTATTACTCCCTTCCAATATTAAAACAAATAAATATGCCAGATAATTATTTATCACACTATCAGTTATTAGTTAATGCCATATATATGCTGAATCAACCGAGTATCTCTGATGAAACGATTAATTTTGCTGATACACTTCTTAACAAGTTTGTAAAAGATTTTGAAGGTTTATATAGTAGAAATTCTTTGTCAGCTAATTTACATTTATTACTGCATATGGCAGATAATACACGGGATTTTGCTCAGCCATATTTTACATCTTGTTTTAGTTTCGAAAATATCAATGGTCAATTAAATGCTCTTGTCTCAGGAACAAGGTTTTCAGGCTTACAAATATCAACAGGCTTATCATATTTTATGTCTTTACCTGGCCTCTTGAAAAAACTTGGCCGTGATAGTATAATATTAAATTTTTGTCAACATATAACACAAAGGACAAAAATGAAAAAATATAAAACACATAAAATTTCCAAAGACACTTATATTGTTGGTTCAATCAATAAAAGAGTAGTAATATCAAGAGTTGTCGCTAACAAGCTAAGATCTACTTTTAATGGTGTTCCCAATATTAAACTTTTTCACAGATTATTAAAATCAGAAATAATTTATACATCTGCTACCTATGAGAGAATCACAAAAACTAATTATTCTTGGGTAAAATATCAACTTGGTAATCAAACAAGATATGGTTTAGTGTATTGCTTTACACAAACATCAGCTTGTGAGTGCGCGTTTTTCTGTCTACCAGAATGCAGAGCACAATATTTTGCAGTTATCCAAAAATGTAATGTTAATTGTCGGTTCAATGCTCCAGGAAATCAATTTTCTTATATTTATGAATTCACTTCATTAGATGAAGAGTATGATATTATTAGAATTGAAAATTTAATAACTGTATGTTTTAATATAGAAATAAAGCCATGTGTGACAGAAAAATGCCAATACATTATTGGGCCAGTTGATTGTTTAGAGAATGATCAAATATTTCGTGTAAAAAATTTTTTCTTAAAGCATCGGATTATTGAAAAAATATCCGACAAAAATAGATGATTCCAAATAAATGCGAATGAATGAACCGAAACCGTAGATAGAAATAAATGGATTCCCTATGTCAAGTATTATTATAAGTATCAATTTGCGTCATAGAATATTATGGATTTCCTTTTGGCAGACGTGGTTCTATCCGATCAGCCAAATAAATTCATTCTTCGTTTGATCCTGTGGAATATATAAATAGCATTATTGCAAGGTAATGGATTACAGATCCCGAATGAAGATTTCAGAACAACGTCGTTCGAAAGACCTGTTGATGGACACATTGCCTCCAACTCCAGAACTCTTTAAGCTCTGCAAGTCATATAATAAATCGGGCGATCACGAACCGATCAAGTAAATTGTTCGACGATGTCTCACTTGTAAGAAACTTCTGTCATGGTTTGAAACAGACTTCATGATCAGAATGTATTATCAACCTCAGAAAGCGATTGGTCAACCAGTCAGATGGTTAAAAAGGAAATAAAGGATCACTTTATTAGGTTCTGTGTCGATTATCGATAAGCCAATGCCTGAAGCACTAAAAAGACGCATATCCATATGAATATGGCTGCCTTTATTAGAGAACTACGTCAGGCAAAATTATATCTCAACTTATTTGGAGTAAGGCATATTGCAGGTAGAGTTATTGAAAGATTCGAGTGAGATGTCCCTTGGCATTCACAGTTCCTGTAGAGGTTCCATCTAATTCACCAGGATGGTTTGGTTTAAACGAGCACTTAGTCGATTCTGGATTTCTCGACAAATTATTGGTCGCGAATTTACCCAGAAGCTTCAAGTTATCAAGACAATATAATAATTCGTGATGTGAAGCATTTGAAAATACTTCTAAATGATTACGCAAGGTTCTCGACAAATCTGAAGCGCTAATCTCACCATAAACAGTATAGACAAAAGTGAATTCTGTCATGATAACAATAAAATACCTTGGTTTGTGATCAATAGTGGAAGGGTTACAAATGATCCTGGGTCAAAACCCCAGCATGTGAGGAATTTTAGCACCCTACCGATTAAGCTGCGGTCCGTAGATTTCTGCTGGTATGTTTTCGGTATAGACGTTTCATTCAAGACTTTTGTTCTGTAGCCGCGCCATCAAGCAGCTAACTAAAAAGACCAGTAGTTGGAAATGAATACCGAACAACAACAAGCTACTCGATACTCTGAAAGAAGATCAAAAACCACGGAAACTTTAGCCTGCCCATGGATTTTCCCCTTCCGCTTTCTTAAATTGCAAACTATGCAAGTAGTTAGTCGGTCCAATGCCGTCCTGAACACCGAGTTCCTGATGAAACGATTAATTTTGCTTTACATACAGTCTTAACAAGATTGTGAAAAGAAATACAATTCACTGAACAAGAATTTTTAGCTGTTGAACGGATGGTCGATTAAAAAGTTACGTTAATATCTCGATTTTACTGTTCCTAGTTTCGATCAAGGTCATAGAAATTCGCTGACCCATAATTTAAAGGATCCCGGCTATAAATTAACATGGGCCTCGATTATGGAATATGATTTCACAATCGTTAACAAAAGGGTGCGTTGCCCCCATGTTTCAATGCGCCATGAAAAATATAAAACACGTAATATCCATCGACGCCATCTTGTCTCTTATAAAATGTAAAATACAAATGGTAACGGCTCTGGGGAAATATTTAACGTGTTCCCGAAGTTCCGAGATTAAGGATCATATGAACAAATCTATTTCCATCTTCCAGCCCTTTTACTTGGCTTAAAATACAAACAACTCATATGGAAGCTATTAATTACCACCGAGTTGCGATCTGAGCCTGTTGAATGTCACATGATCCACAATTTACATAAGGCGTCAAAGTAACATATTGACGGTCAATACATTGTCTGCTTATATATAATTCACTTATAATAATAGTATCATATTTTCATTAAAAGAACTCCGGCATTTTGCTAACTTAGGCAAATAGTTGTGAAATATATGCTATCACTAAGAAGGGAATTAGAAATGGGATCACGCGAAATATTGTGATAGGTTCTCGAAATTATATTTGAACATTATTCTACATATGATGCTTCAAGAATATTTTTCAAATTCCGCTTTGAATAAGCTTAGTGAACGTTAGATAGAACAATATAAAAGCATCTATGATCAACTATTACTCGTTAGAAATTGAGAATTGTTCAAAGCACAAGTTTATTGAAAGCAAAAGAAAACAAAATTTTTATAAAGTCCCTGATAATTGTGGAAAAATTATCGCCGACAGTATATCGGTTAACGGATATCTGAAAGGATAAAGGCAAGCTCGATTACAAACTTAAAGCTGTATAAAAAAAGGAATGACATGTGATGTCAAATGAGTTGGGCAAGCTAGTATTGTAAATAGGTCAGTAAAGAATAGTTGTCTTTTTGTTGTATTATTCGAAACATTCTCATATATACATTGTAACGAAATTTATTATTTCGTGGGTTCTCGAAATAAATAATCATCAGAATAGACATGGATTATTTATTTGTTAACGTTACGTATTAATAACCAATGGGAGTTGGTTATTAATAAATAAAAGATCACTAGTGCAAGGCTCTGTGTAGGGTCAAGACTATTATATATGACATCAATGGGGCGCCTATTCGATGTTTATAAGATGTCTTGATACACCAAACCTTATTGCGGCGATGGCTCCACTCCTCCATCGAAGAGATGAACTCACCGAAGGCTGCGTACGAAGCCCGATCGTAAACCTATCGAACTGCGGGCTAGGAAAGCGTGCTGCGCATGTCCGGGGGCGATAGGTAGGGGAGTGCTACTGAGTGGGGTTAAAGCTCACAGCAGCTGAGCACTGAACGTCGTCGTTAGACGACACAACTTGTCTGGCTCTCGAACTGATCACTTCTCTTCTCTTGACTGGCTCTCTTGGTTCACTACTGGTTCTCTCGACATCGTTTGGATCTCTCGTAAAGGCTCCCTAGGTATCAGACGTTAAGTCCTGGTGAAACTCTGTCTGAATTTCCAATGATGTACTAATACTAATGATCACGCTATATGGTTCTCTCATAATAATAATAATAATTATTATTATATTCATCGCACATAAATGTGTATGTGTGAGTTCACGAATGGATCGCTGTAAATAATAACAATAATAATAATATTGAGATATATTATTATTGCAATGGCAACGTATGTGTAAGACCTGGTCACGGATGGATCGCTGTATGGTTCCCTATACAAAATACATATCTCACATGTAGACTATTTGCTCCCACACTTACGATACTTGTGACGTAGGTGTTTTACTATAGTATAGTCGCAATGTGATATAGGCGTATGTAATACACTATGCTTGGTTCACGATAGTTCCCTCAGGTTTGGTTACGTATTTCATAATCCAATCAGGTGGACCGCGCCCCTCTACCATTTCTAAGACTGAGTTAGGCTCCCGAATTAGTTCTCGTGACTCCCACGGTTGTTGGCTTCCGAGATAACCAACATGGCTCCCCCCGGTGATTTTGAGGAGGATGGTGAGAAATCCTCGTTGTTAACCTTGGCCGATAGTTCTCGCCGCGCAGGTCAGAAAATCGGTTACAAAATGGCTCCCAACGTGGGGCCTGCCGTGAAAGGATTATGAAATAGGGGTTACCTACTGAGGCTGCTATAGATTAAAATCATAGTGAATGGTTACGTTGTGTATAGAACTAGTGATTGGATACCGTAGTTACCGAAGGATACATTAAACAAGATGACTACCGTAAAAACGAAAATTTAAATTTACAAATTTTCAAACTTTCCCGCCAGAAGTGGTTCACGAAAAATCCAATAGATGTCGCTAGGTACGAAAACCTAGAAGAATGGATAAGTTGTCAGCGAATTTTCTGATTGGCTGACGCCATCGGATGATGTCTCGGTTCTCTTTTGTGATTGGCCGGCACTCCTCATTGGTCGAGAAGGGCTAGGAGTTGCGCAGACGGCAATTATGAGTTCTCGATGGAAGGGATGATAGCCTATATAAGGAGCTGTCTCAAATATAGCAGCTCATTATCGTCTTGGCTACCTTACGACTTGGTTCTCTTCTAACGTATTGGATCACTTCTTGACTTGGATCACTCGACATGGCTACCTCAGCTCAACAAGACGAAGCTCTCGACATAGTGGATCACGGCAGGGATAACGAAGAGGTTAACATGGACCTGGATACCTTAATGGACGAGATGTCCAGAGATCATGAACAGCATGTAGCTGGAGGTGTTGTATCCACAGAGACAACACTCACCACAGCTTCACCAGCTCTCGGGGCAATGAGTCCATTGACCGGTTCTCTGGCTAACTTGGACATCGACCAACCCAATAACATCTTGGAAAAGGTGGCCGAAGAAATCCAGGAGTGGAGCGCTATGGAATTAATTCCAGAGATGCCTCTCACCCCTGAAAAAGCCGGTATGGATCCCGTAATAGAGGTTAGGTCCTTGGATCTCGTTGTAAACGTCCAACCAGACCAAGTGGTTGGCGAAAAAGATCGCGATGACGTTGAGGTCGATAATATCATGACCCAGGGTTCAACGTCAGAACGTTCAGCGATGTCTAGTCCAGGGGTTGTCAACACACCCGATTCGGATCTCGGACATGTGGATACCGCAGTACGTTCACTGGTAGAACAGTTCGCGAAGGATCCCGCATTATGGCGTGATATCGTCAGAGGAGTCACTGCACTGAAACGTCCTCGTGATGACGATGACGTGACAAGTGATGCCAAGAGGAGTTGTACTCCCTCGACTGGCAGGAGTTCTCGTGCATCTCCAAGAGATCCACGAACTCCCCTCCTCGATCCCGACGCCAACTGGCGACTTCAAAATGCCAGCCTTTGGTATTAAAAAGGCGAAGCAACCAGTTGGTAACAAGGCGTATGTTGGAGGTGGTTTCGATCAAGACAGACATCATGACTTGATGATGAAAAAAAACTTCCAACAGAAACCAAGCCAGGCCCTCGCAAGAAATGCTCCCGACCAAGGTGCTGTCGTCACAAGAGTACAGCCAATGAGTGGTGCTGTAAGACCACCGACAGTTGGCAGTGTGGCAGCTGTTTGCTACAACTGTCGTGAACCAGGGCATCGGTACTCGCAGTGCACCAAGACACCAGCACCTGAGGGGTTCTGTAGAAGATGTGGGCGCCGAGGACACACTGTTGCTACGTGTCCAAAGTGCTCAGCACGTTGGTTGGCTGCTGGTCCATATGTTCCAGCTTATGGGTGCAACGTACCACGAGGAGTACGTTTGCCATCAGCGCCACCAAGCGAAACGGATCTCGATTTTGCTCACTCTGGAAGGTTCCCTCATCAAGATGAAGCCAGAGCACTAAGTCCACCACGCAGAGGACGAGGTCGACGTGGCTCGAGCCGCCAGCCATAAAGATGGCCGACAGATGGATCTCGTATTTTTGCTCTCTAATAATTTTAAGTGTTGGTAATTTTATAAATAAATGGTAAAAATGAAATTACTTGTTCTCTGGTTATCTTATTTCCCTTTCCTCCTTTCAGGTTAGAGGTTAAGTAATGGTTCACTCGCTATCTTCTCGATTTTGGTTCTCGTTTGATATCTCGATTATATGTTCTGTTCGATTGTTGGTTCTCGTTCGATATTTCAATTGTCTCGATTTTAGTTCTCGTCGTATAGTAATGGATCTCTAATAGTTTTGGTTCTCGCCGCAAGTAAGACTTGGCGCGGAAGTTTTACCACTTCCACTCAGGTTGCGCAAAAGTCTTGTGCGTTGCTTGGCTCGGAGTAGGAGTTACCCTCTCTACTCTTGAAACGGGTATATAAGCCCAGTCGCGAGCTCAAGTAAGTCACAATCTTGGCTCTCTTTGACTAGTAAGGATCGCTTAAAGAATGGCTACGTCTGAAGAAAGGTTCCCTGAAGAAACCTCTGATTCGAAACCTCTAGAAGACGACGAACAGGAAGGTCCCTCTGGTTCTCGTGGTGATATCTCTAACACCTTGTTGAAAGCTCTCGTTCATACCGTAAACGATCTCGCTGAAAGTCTCAAGACTATGGAGACTCGCCTGGCACTCTCTGAACCTCGTCCACGAGGAAGGCCAAAGAAGAATGGCAGTCGTGCTTCTTCAGTGAGCAGAGCCGCTCCAAGCCTTCGGGTTCTCGGGCCAACTCCGCCACCTGGAGACGACGAGCTTTCAGACGATCCCGATCCACGATTGGATGATTTACTCAACCATCGTGATGATGCTCGCAGAAGATCTCGCAACGATAACGAAGTTCGTACAATGCCACCAGCAAAGGTGTTCGAACTATTGAATCGTTGGAAAGTTGAGTTCTCGGGTCAGCGTAAAGAAGACGTCGAAGAATTCTTGGCGCGTATAGACGACGCTCTCGCTAGTTTTCCTATCAGGGAAGAAGATCTCTTGGGTATCTTACGTGGGTGTCTAAAAGACACAGCTCTCTTGTGGTATCGAGGGAAAGACTTTACTTGCTGGGATACAGCCCGCAAAGCTTTTCGATCTCGATTTGCTGATCTCGATTTCCAGCCATCATTAGAGGCAGAAATATTCACACGTACACAAGGTCGGTACGAAAGTATTAGTGAATTTCTGTCCAAGATGGATGCTCTCTTTTCGAAAACGATCCCGCCAGTCGAAGGTTACAAGTAGTGTACCGTAACTTACTGCCAAAATTCCGAATTGGATTGAGATTCGATGAGTTTCTCAATCTAACCGAATTAGAAGGCATGTTAAGACGACAAGAGAAGAACATGGAATGTTCACGAAGTTGGCAACCACCACGTAGGCCAGAAGAATCGGTGTGTCCTAGCTTGGCATACAAAGAGTCTGCTAGGCCAGCTCGAGATTCTAAGCCAAACATGGTCAACGCTCTCGATGGTGACGAGTCACCAGTAGATCCAGAAGAGTTCTCGGAAGAAGATCCCGAAATGTTGGATGCTTTGGGTCGCCCAAAGCCTCGCGGCAAGTTCAATCGTGAGAACCGCTGTTTCAATTGCAAACAGACTGGTCATCAATTTCGCGATTGTAAAGAACCACCAACATTGTTCTGTTACCGTTGTGGTAAGGTAGGGGTCACGACTATCGATTGTTCTCGATGCAACCCGGGAAACGCGAGTCCGGTCGTATAATTCACCCTGTGACTACGATCTTGGACGATGCTAACCGACAGGGTCTCGCATATGATTGGGCCACTCCTGAATCCAATCCTATGTTGGAGAAATTGCAAAGATCTCTTGGTCCCGGTAAAAAGATAACTTTCTTTTTGAACATCTCTATCGGTGGACGTTCTCTTAATGCTTTGATGGATTCCGGTGCGACACGCACGTTCGCTGGGTTAGAAGGTATTCGATTGCTTGAGTCTTCGAATATTCAACCATTGAAAGTTCCCGGTAAAAAGGTTCTCGTAGCTAACGGACAAGTGGAAATCATCCGACAAACGTCGATGACTCCAATTTCACTTGGTGGCCGTACGATCTCGATAGAAACCTTATGGATGCCCTCTCTGTCAGAGTCATTCATTATAGGTATCGACTTCCTGCGTATTGCTGGAATAGTTGTGGATTTCTTTGGACAGACGTGGTTCTATCGCGATCAGCCAAATAAATCATTCTCGTTTGATCCTGTGGAATCTCTACATAGCATTATTGCATGTAATGGATTACAGATCCCGAAAGAAGACGAACAGACGTCGTCTGAAAGACCTGTTGGATGCACACATTGCTGTCCAACTCCTACCTCTCTAAGCTCCCGGCTCATATAATAAACGTGGGCGATCACGAACCGATCAAGCAAAGGGTCCGGACGATGTCTCACCATAAGAAACTCGCTATATGGTCGGAGACAGACGTCATGCTCACGAATGGGGTTATCGAACCATCAGAAAGCGATTGGTCAAGTCCAGTCGTGATGGTTAAAAAGAAAGATGGCTCACTTAGGTTCTGTGTCGATTATCGACAAGTCAATGCAGTCACTAAAAAAGACGCATATCCGCTACCGAATATGGCCGCCTTATTAGACGAACTACGTCAGGCAAATTATATCTCAACTCTTGATTTGAGTAAGGCATATTGGCAGGTAGAGTTATCGAAAGATTCTCGAGAGATCTCGGCATTTACAGTTCCCGGTAGAGGTCTGTTTCAATTCACCAGGATGCCGTTTGGCTTATCAAACGCCCCTGCGTCGATGCAGCGAGCTCTCGACAAATTATTGGGTCCCGAATTTTATCCACACGTCTTCGTCTATCTAGACGATATAATAATCGTGACGAAGACATTTGAGGATCACTTAGACTGGTTACGTAAGGTTCTCGACAAACTCAGAAGCGCTAATCTCACCATAAACAGAGACAAAAGTGAATTCTGTCGCGCACAGGTAAAATACCTTGGGTTTGTGATCAATAGTGAAGGGTTACAGGTGGATCCCGAGAAAACTTCAGCGGTGAGGAATTTTCCAGCACCTCAATCGCCGAAGCAGGTCCGTAGGTTTCTTGGTATGGCTTCGTGGTATCGACGTTTCATTCCAGACTTTGCCTCTGTAGCTGCGCCGATCACGCAGCTAACCAAAAAGAGCAGTCGTTGGAAATGGGATACCGAACAACAACAAGCGTTCGATACTCTGAAAGAACGACTAACAACCACGCCTACTTTAGCCTGCCCTGATTTTTCGGCTCCGTTTACATTGCAAACTGATGCAAGTAGTGTGGGTCTCGGTGCTGTCCTGACACAGGTTCAGGATGACAAAGAAAGAGTTATCGCCTACGCGAGTAGAGCCTTAACTGATCCCGAAAAGAAATACACAGTCACTGAACAAGAATGTTTAGCTGTTGTATGGTCGATTAAAAAGTTCCGTGGATATCTCGAAGGATACCGTTTTACTGTGATCACAGATCATAGTAGTCTACGCTGGCTCCATAATTTAAAGGATCCCGGCGGTAGATTAGCAAGATGGGCTCTCGGATTGATGGAATATGATTTCACAATCGTTCACAGAAAGGGTGCGTTACACCATGTTCCCGATGCGCTATCGAGAGCTCCCGAAGATGGAATAGCCATCGACGCCATCTTGTCTTTACGAAATGTAAAAGACAAATGGTATATACGGCGCTGGGGAGATATCCGACGCGATCCCGAAAAGTTCCCGAGATGGAGGATCAGTGATGGACAGATGTATTTTCATCGCCCAGGCCCTTTAGCCTTGGCCGAAAATACTGATCTCGATGCGTGGAAGTTAGTACTACCACGCGAACTACGATCTCGAGCTCTTGTTGAATGTCACGATGATCCACAAGCTGGACATCAAGGCGTCAACAGAACATATCGACGATATTTTGGGCATGCATAGTTCAGCCACTGCGAAATATCAACGTTGTAAAGTCTTCGCTGGTCTTATAATACATCCTATCACATGGTCCATCAAGCAAGCAACCTGCATGTTGCCAACTTAGGCCGAGAGTTGAAACAAGGAAAAAGGATCACGTAAGCGCGGGAATTGAAATGATCACGCAAAACTACGGTAGAGATAGTGTTCTCGAGATTGGCTTGAACATGATGGCAGCGGACGCCATGATGCTTTAAGACTAGCCTTCAAATTCACTTTGCTGGAGTTCAGGCCGAAAGAAACGTCAGGCCGAACAATATAACAAGCATCGTAATCAGGCCAACCGCAGTTAGAAAACGAATGACAACCGTCCAGCACAAGCCACCGAACAGCATCGCTAAACAAACCGTTTATGGGTCCCCTGATAATTGTGGAAAAATTATCGCCGACAGTGTATCGGTTGACGGATCTCTGGAAAGGATAAAGGCAAGCCTCGATTACAGACTTAAAGTGTATAAAAAGGAATGACATGTGATGTCAAATGAGTTAAGCTTGAAATGTCCATAGGTCAGTAGAAGAATAGTTGGTTCTGTCAGTTTCGTCGAAACCTCACGGGAGGAGTGTAACGAAATTTATTATTTCGTGGTTCTCGAAATAAATAATCATCAGAATAGACATGGATTATTTATTTGTTAACGTTTACGTATTAATAACCAATGGGAGTTGGCTATGAATAAATAAAGGATCACTAGTGCAAGGCTCTGTGTAGGGTCAAGACTATTATATATGACATCAATGGGGCGCCTATTCGATGTTTATAAGATGTCTTGATACACCAAACCTTCGCGGCGATGGCTCCACTCCTCCATCGAAGAGATGAACTCACCGAAGGCTGCGTACGAAGCCTGATCGTAAACCTATCGAACTGCGGGCTAGGAAAGCGCTGCGCATGTCCGGGGCGATAGGTAGGGGAGTGCTACTGGAGGTTAAAGCTCACAGCAGCTAAGCACTGAACGCCGTCGTTAGACGACACAACTTGTCTGGCTCTCGAACTGATCTCTTGACTGGCTTTCTTGGTTCACTACTGGTTCTCTCGACATCGTTTGGATCTCTCGTAAAGGCTCCCTAGGTATCAGACGTTAAGTCCTGGTGAAACTCTGTCCGAATTTTCAATGACGGACTAATACTAATGATCACGCTATATGGTTCTCTCATAATAATAATAATTATTATTATATTCATCTACATAAATGTGTATGTGTGAGTTCACGAATGGATCGCTTGTAATAACAATAATAATAATATTGAGATATATTATTATTGCAATGGCAACGTATGTGTAAGACCTGGTCACGGATGGATCGCTGTATGGTTCCCTATACAAAATACATATCTCACATGTAGACTATTTGCTCCCACACTTACGATACTTGTGACGTAGGTGTTTTACTATAGTATAGTCGCAATGTGATATAGGCGTATGTAATACACTATGCTTGGTTCACGATAGTTCCCTCAGGTTTGGTTACGTATTTCATAATCCAATCAGGTGGACCGCGCCCCTCTACCATTTCTAAGACTGAGTTAGGCTCCCGAATTAGTTCTCGTGACTCCCACGGTTGTTGGCTTCCGAGATAACCAACATGGCTCCCCCCGGTGATTTTGAGGAGGATGGTGAGAAATCCTCGTTGTTAACCTTGGCCGATAGTTCTCGCCGCGCAGGTCAGAAAATCGGTTACAACATATAGCATAGTATACATATAGCATATACAACTGAAAAATGAAAATATCGCTTCACAGTATTGGTCTCATGGTTGTCATAGCCGGCACCATAGCATTATTATTGTCAAAATTTTAGTTTGTCGGTATATAATATAATATATATTATATTAATATATATATAATATTGCATTATCGAATTTTGTTTTGAATATTCTCAAATAGATACCTACGGAATATCATAAAGTATCTATTTTGTTAATTAATTTAAGGTGTTAAGTTCAATTTCGGTTACAATAATGAAATGTCAACAAGTGTTGCCCATTCTCTTGAGGTTAGCCTTCAAAAGTGACAGTGAAAATCAACATTTGTTGTAAGTATTGATAAATAATAAAATATAATAAAATGTATGTAATTACATATCAATATAATATAATATAATAATTTATGTTAATATGTGATAATAAAATTTATAAGTATAAGCACATGTACGCATACTTATATACATACATGCACATATGTTTGTATACCTATCCATATATATACATATAATAATAATAATATAAATAAATAAATATAAATATAATAATTAATTGAAAAACCACTTGCATAAGTACATGAATGTATATGTATGTTTCCATTCATGTATAAATATATTATAAGTATATAGTATAATATTTATATTATTATGTGTACATATATATTATATTATTATATGACTATATTATTTTATATATACATAATAATATAATAATAATAATTACAATCATAAGTATACTTTTATTCATACATGCACATATGTTGGTGCATATATCTGTATATATCTATAAGTCTTATATATATATTTATATTAATTATATTAATAATAATATAAACAAATAAATATAAATATAATAATTAATTGAAAAACCACATGCATAAGTACATGAATGGATATGTATGTTTCCATTCATGTATGAATACCTATACATATTTATATTATTATGTGTACATATATAAAAATATTACGATAAAAAAATTTTATATTAATCTCTTTTTAGAATTGTTCAATATGAACGCAGAACGTTGTGAAGAGACGGAAAAATTGTCATTATCATCACAAATCCCTGATGAATCTAAAATGGATAATGATCCCAACAAATTGAATGTTGATCAAAATAATGAAAACGAAAATGGTAATATTAATACTTATTCTTTGCCACTTTATTCAAATTGTAATTCAAAAATATGATTACTCAAATTAATGTTTGTTATAGATATGCTTGAAAAAACAAAAACCAATCTAAGTCCATCAGTCGTAGAGGCTCAAGTTTGCCATCCTGATTCAACTGATCAAAAATTACAGGAAAATCCCGTTGCCATATTAGCTCTAACACGTACCATTTTATCAAGTACTGAACGTTCACGGCAATATCGTGCTAGACAACGTGAAAAAAAATTACAGGAAAATCCTGATGCTGTATTACCTTTAACATCAGCACCTGTTTCGAATACTGAACGTTCACGGCAGTATCGTGCTAGACAAAGTGAAAAAAAATTACAGGAAAATCCTGATGCCATATTAGAGTTAACACCAACTATTTCATCAAGTACGGAACGTTCACAGCATTATCAAAACCCGAATGGACGATTAATACAAAATAAAACGAGTACAAGTTATCCTACTCCATTAATCGTCAAGGCTCAAGTACATCATCATGATTCCGACGATGAGGAATTACAGGAAAATCCTGCGAAGAAATCAAGACCATTTAATACTGAATGTGCACGACAATATCATGATGGACAACGTGAAAAAAAATTACAGGAAAATCCTGATGTTGTATTACCTTCAACATCAGCACCTGTCTCAAATACTGAACGTTCACGGCAGTATCGTGCTAGACAGCGTGAAAAAAAATTACAGGAAAATCCTGATGCCATATTAGCTCTAACACCTACCATTTTATCAAGTACTGAACGTTCACAGCAATATCGTTCTAGACAACGTTCAATTTCTGATGGTTCATTACCTGTAAAATCTCCTCCAGTATCTGATGTCGATCGTGCCCGGCAATATCGTGCCAGGATAATGACTCGAAATCACCTTAATGAGGATGATATTTATTTCGAAGATGAAATTTTAGAAGAAGAAAACTCTGATGAAGATAATATTCATTCTGAAAAAAATAGTGACAATAACAGCTCGAACGATTCATCATCAAATGACGAAATGGATTACACCGATAATTCTGTTTCACCATATAGTAATTTCCATCAATTCCGAAAAGCTTACAAACAATCTGATGAAAAGATCACAAATAATGAATTCGGACATGTATGCTCAGTCTGTGACCGATTGTGGTTTGAAAACGATTTAAAATCTGCCTCTCCAGTGTATAGTAATATATTAAACGATATAATACCGCAGACTCCATACAAAGATATTAAACTGTATAGCACTGTCAATCTTCTTTAAAAAAATCAAAAATTCCAACAATGTCAACATACAATGGTTTTAAATATCCAGTCTTTCCTCGTGATTTACCTTCATTAAACTTGGTATCAGAAAGACTCATTTCTCCACGTATTCCATTCATGAATATCAGAAGACTAAGACATGTAACCGGTCAATTCGGAATATACGGACAAATTATTAATATACCAGTCTCTGTTAATACAATGGTAAATCATCTTCCACGAAATTTAGATGATGATCATTGTATCAACGTTCATATTGAAAAAAAATTTCACATAAATCGAGTTACTCATTCGGTCTTGTTGAAGAAAGTAAGCTAAAAACTTGGCTCGATTTTTTGATTCAAAAACCATTGTATCAATTATACGGAATAACAGTTGATCAATCATTCTTCGATGGAAACGAACGAATTCCTACTATTCCTGAAGATGATGTCAGTGAAAATGTTGCTATTGAAGAAAGCTTAAATGCACAACAACAAACACTCGTTTGGAATGATGAAGAATATTTACAAATGGCACCTGGACAAAATCAATTACCTCTATGTTTATTATTTGATGAGCATGCCGAATAACTTTTATTCCCTGCTATTTACCTTGGTGAATTTCGCACTTTTCGCGAAGGAGTCAATGCAACACCATTTAACATAGCATCCAGTGAATTAAGAAGATCCGATCGACGTGGTGTTTCACCGCAGCATCTGTTATACATGGCTATGAAAATTATGCGATTACGAGTTCGTGACTCACTTAGTGTTGCATTTAAGCATGTAGGGAATACCTTCAAAATAACGAGAGATCAAATTGAAAGTGATGAGTATATTAATAGGTGTGTAGAATATAATCTTGCTTTTCTAAGATCGATTTCCAACTCCGCTTGGTATTGGATGAACCGAAAAAAAGATTTATTTGCTATGATCAGGCAACTTGGTAAACCAACATTATTTCTAACGGTTAGCGCAAACGAAATTGGATGGAATAACTTACTTAAAATAATTTACAAATTTCAAAGAAATAATGGTGAATCTGTATCTGAAGACTTCATCCAAGGATTACACTTCATGGATAAAGCAGCACTTATTTATGAAGACGCAGTGAGTTGTGCGATTTATTTCAACAGATTAGTGAATGTCTTGTTAAACATCTTGTCATCTAAAAGAAATAGTCCTTTTGGCAAGAACTATGTTGTCAATTATTTTAAAAGAATCGAGTTTCAACATAGAGGGAGTCCCCATGCACATATGTTACTGTGGCTAGCAGATAGCCCCTCTGATATTATTGGTGAAAACAAAAAAAAAGCTATAAAAATAATTGACGAACTAATATCAGTGTCCGAAAATGAGGCATCTGACAGCATAAAACTTCAAAAACATAAGCACACATTCACGTGCTACAAAAATGTAATTGGTAATAGGCAAAAGTGCAGATTCGAAGCTCCTTTTCTGCCCAGTCGGTCTACTATCATATTGACACCAATGCAAAAAGAAGAAGCCGGATTTTCAACTTACGCATCACGTTACCGAAATGTCAGGGTCAATCTTGAAGACAATGACTATCCTGATCTTCAGACATTTTACTCCGGAAATTATATTGCTTCTGACGATGATTATCATAATATCATTCGAGCGGGTATAAAAAGACCTCGAGTATTTTTAAAGCGTCAACCAACAGAAAAGTGGCATAATCAATTCAACCCTTTCATATTTAATGTGATGAAATACAATATGGATATTCAATTCATTACCGACGAATATTCATGCGCTAATTATGTATGTAAATATGTGAACAAAACCAACAGAGGGATTAGTCAACTTCAGCGTGTAATTATCGAAACTATGGATGAACATCCAGAATTTGATATTGTTGATTTAACAAGACGTATCGGTGTTCGAACGCTTAATAGTGTAGAAGTAACGAGTCAAGAAGCTGCCTGGTATTTATTACGAGAGCCAATGTCTAAATGTTCCGTCGTAGTTGTATCAATTTCTACGGTGTGGCTCTCTGAACGTCAACGTATAAAACGAACTAATAAAGAATTAGACAAAATAGACATTGATGGGCATTCTACTGACATATGGAAAGAAAATTGGTTCGACATATATGAAAAAAGGCATGAAGACTTAGAAGAAATTACTCTAGCACAGTTTGTTGCAAACTACACAGTTCAGCAGAATAAAAAATATACAAAACGAAAACAGCCTCGAATTATTCGTTTTAGAAATTACGATATGGCTACTGACGTCAACGAATATAAAAGAGAAATGGTGACTCTTCATCATCCCTTCCGGAATAAAGATGAAGAAATACTTGCTGAGAATAAATTCGTCAGTATATATGACAATCAAGAAGAGATTATCCTAAATCGTCGTCTTGAATTCCAAGTCTCATTAGATATTGAAAAAACTATTGAAATTTGCAGAAATTTATGTCGTGAAGATAATTATGAAGACGATGATGCAAATGAAGTAGGCATCATGTTTTAAGAGCCTAATCCATTTGAAGCGTTGTATGATGATCCAAATGGTGACGTAAATAGTGATGTTCGTTTAGCGGTACTAGATAAACTTGGTGCGATTGCTAAAAAACGAAAAAATTTAATGGACAATGACGAGTTTTATAGACTCATGCGTCTGGCTAATGAAAAGCAAAGAGGTATTCTGTTGGAGGTTATTAATAATCTTTTGTCTCAAAAACAAGCACCATTTCAAATATTTTTCACTGGTCCAGCAGGTTGTGCATACAGCTTTACGAATATCGATTTCTAAATTACTTCCTTTATCTACGGAAGTAACATATCAATATCGTGCTCTATTTAAATATATTAAAGTAATTATTATCGACGAGATCAGCATGATAAGTGCTGAACTACTGATTAAAATCAATGAGCGATTACAAGAAATCACAGGAAAATTTACTGAGAACTTTGAAGGATTGGATATTACTTTTATTGGTGATTTACGTCAGCTACCACCAGTAAGAGCTACTTCTATTTATCTTCCACCAAAAAAAAATATGTTTGGGCCAATTTTGTGGAAAGGGCTTCAATTCTATCAGCTTGATCAAGTCATGAGACAATCAAATGAACAGTTTTCATCAATTTTGACGAAGATTGGTAATGGTGATAGACTTGATGATAATGAAATAGCTCTCATACAATCGAGGTTTTTTCCTAAAGCTGCAGTAGATATACTCTGTCCAAGTGCCATTCGTATTTTTAAGACAAATCACTCAGTTGATGAGTATAATCGCCGGATATTGAGCAATTCCAAAGAAAAAATTATTTCAACGGCAAGAGATACCTATGTTGGATGTCCGTCAACAAATCAAGAAGCTCAATTACGTCAAAAAGTCCACAAAATGTCACTCATCGACACAGGTGGTTTGCCATACGAAACAATATTCGTTCAATATATTCATTATTTAATAACATGTAATATTGACGTAACCGATGGTTTGGCAAATGGAGTTGTAGGAAAGCTTGTTCATATTGATCAATATGACGACGAAGAAGTAAGCATTGTGTGGTTACATTTCTCATGGTGCAGAGATCGGAAAAAAAGCGAAAAGAAAACTTCGTGGTCACATGGCTACAAAAAACATTAGCCAAACAGCGTTCCCAATTTCTAGAAGGCAGGCAACTATTAATTTAAATCAGAGCAAAACCATTTGCGTAAAACGTTCTCATTTGCCAATAGTGTGTGCTTGTGCAACGACAATTCACAAATCGCAAGGAAGTACATACACTGAAGTAGTGTATGATTACGATAAAAGACACGCGCAATCGTTGCTATATGTTGCTTTATCAAGAGTTACTGATATTCAAGGACTATACATTATCACTAAAAATGATGATTTAACATTTATCATGGGCGTAAAAATTCTGATTCTACGAGCCGTTTACGTGATGAATTCGCAAGACTTTCACTTAATTCAGTGCTCACCATTGAGAAGCAAATGACTGATTTTCTCACGCAAGCCAGCACAGGGTTGTCAATTTACAGCTTCAATTGTCGAAGCCTTCGTGCACACTCCACTGACATAACTGATATGGTACTGCAAAACTCAAAGATCTTGATCATTTCTGAAACCTGGATAGATGATAATGAAAATATAACTATTCCGAACTTTAATTGCGTCATTAAATATAAGCGACCAAACAAACGAGCTGGAGGAGTTGCCATCTATCATCACACTAACGATGCATATCACATCGTTACTCCATCAATTGATGTGACAGCAGCACAATCCAGCTTGTTTGGAGGAATCTCGTCTGTTGGTGATTACTGCATTTGTGAATGTTCACGACAAAATAAACCAACTATTATCATAGTTACAATTTACATTACACCTAATCAAAAACTGAACGATATCATCTTCTTTTTCAAGAGAGCATGTAGGTGCAAGATATCTCGAGACAAGTGGAGACATGCAACCTGTCATTTTGAGTGAAGACTTCAATGTCAATTTTGCTCTAGAAACATCACAACCATTAGTAAAATTTTTTAAAGACGAATTCAATCTGTCAATGAATAATGATCCTACGATTCCAACAACTCGATCTGGAACAACAATTGACGGAATTTTTACACGCTATCTCAACAACGTTCAATCAAAAATATATATTAGTTATTTCAGTTTTCACAAGCCAATAATTTCTATTGTGCCTGTAGAGTTAGTTGATCAAATCAGTACAGAAGTAAATCCATAAAATAATACCTTAAATATTTAATATCGTATGTAATACGCAGCCTTAATATAATAAAATGTGTGTTGTATGAAAAGAATATGATTGGATATTTTGAAATAAGTATAAAAAAATAAGTTATATTCATATCTGATATTAAACACAATTAATTATGAACTTATCAATGTTTGAAATAATTGAATAATATAAATCTTTCTTTTTATTTATTGAACGATTCTGACAGCTGAAACCACAAACAGTATGCACTGATAAATAGTCATAGAATATATAAGTCACTAGTCTCACCATGTAAAACATCAAAAGCGACATCTCGTCTCATAGTAACAGTTACCGACGGCAGGCTGACTACGTATTATACTACATAGAATACTCTCTCCAAAAGAAGTTTCACTTCCCCCGCGCGTACTCGCAACAAGCACTAATTTTTTTTTATCGTAAAGCAGACTTTATTCTCGATGATTTAATATAATAAAAGATTTTTTCCATGCATAATTGACGCTTTTAGATCGATTCTTAGGTCTAAGTAAGAAAACCCCATGTATTTTTAAATGGGACACTTCACCATCTTACAGGGGGTGGCTAGGATGCAAATAAAAATTTCTTATATAGCCCAAAAATTTTTTTTTCAACGATATTAGGGGGCGGCACGATGAAAATTTTGCCATCACCCAAATAAGAATCACCCTAGTGCACACACACATAAATGCAAAAACACAGCATAAAAAACAGTCATCCGTGTTTTGCGTATTACTTTTTTGTTTACTCTATTGGACGTTCTACCGTTGTGAAAAACGCTGTGCTAATCTTTTAGTATTGAAAAAATTAATTAATAACAAATAAAGTAGATAATGTTAATTAAAAATAGAAAAGAATTTGCATGAAAAATACAATCAGCATTGTTTGTTAATTTGTAAATTCATAAACAATTATATAAATTATTTAGTTTTATTCAGTAAAAAAAGAAACTTTTTTGTGTGGCTATTATTTGTTAAATTTTTAAGTGGTATTAAACTTTCACGGCATGAACAACATTTTTTTTTTTTTTTTTAATTTTTATCAATTTTTATTATTTAAAAAAAAAATTAAACATAAAAAAATATACACGACACGTTGATTGTTTATTTTTTGTGTGAACGTGTTTATTCCGGTATTGTGTAAGTATCTTTTTTTTTTTCTTCACCTGATGAAATAATCATTTGATGCTAACTAAAAAACAAAAGTAATGAAGTATAGAATATATATTACAGAGTTTTTTAAACAGGAACAAATTAAATCAAAATTAAAATAATGAAAAAAAAATTGTCAAAAGCATTTTAGCGGGAATTTTCGTCTTGGAAATTACAATACAAAGAGAATAGAAAATTTCACATTATAGTAAGTTTTTTTATATAAAAAAAATAAATAATTTAAATATGGAAAAAAATTAATCCATTGAACAGAAAAAAACAATTCGAATATTAAAAAGTTATTATTTTTATTTTAAGATTTATAATTTACAAAAATTATTTTTATAAATTTTTATACATCATTAAAAAAAAATAATACAATAATAATAATAATAATAATAATAATAATAATAATAATAATATGTAATACAATAATAATAATAATAATAATAATAATAATAATAATAATAATAATAATAATAATAATAATAATAATAATAATAATAATAATAATAATAATAATAATAATAATAATAATAATAATAATAATAATAATAATAATAATAATAATAATATATGTAATAATAATAATAATAATATGTAATAATATGTATATATATAATAAATAATAATAATAATAATAATAATAATAATAATAATAATAATAATAATAATAATAATAATAATAATAATAATAATAATAATAATAATAATAATAATAATAATAATAATAATAATATATATATAATATATAATAATAATATAATAATAATAATAATAATAATAATAATAATAATAATACAATAATAATAATAATAATAATAATAATAATAATAATAATAATAATAATAATAATAATAATAATAATAATAATAATATGTAATAATAATAATAATAATATATGTAATAATAATAATATGTAATAATAATAATAATAATAAATAATAATAATAATATATAATATATAATAATAATATGTAATAAAAAAATAATAATAATAATAATAATATAATAATAATATGTATAATAATAATAATAACAATTACATAATACATCAATAATAATAATAATAATATATAAATAATAATAATAATAATAATAATAATAATAATAATAATAATAATAATAATAATAATATTACTAATAATAATAATATACATATATATAATAATAATAATAATAATAATAATAATAATAATAATAATAATAATAATAATAATAATAATAATAATAATAATAATAATAATAATAATAATAATAATATACATATGTATATATAATAATAATAATAATATAATAAATAATAATAATAATAAATATGTATATAAATAATATGTAATAATAATAATAATAATATGTAAAAAATAATAATAATAATAATAATAATAATAATAATAATAATAATAATAATAATAATAATAATAATAATAATAATAATAATAATAAAATAATAATAATAATAATAATATAATAATAATAATAATAATAATAATAATAATAATAATAATAATAATATAATAATAATAATAATAATATAATAAATAATATGTAATAATAATAAATAATAATAATAATATATAATAATAATAATAATAATAATAATAATAATAATAATATGTAATAATAATAATAATAATAATAATGTAATAATAATAATAATAATAATAATATATAATAATAATATAATAATAATAAATAATAATAATATTTAATAATAATAATAATAATAATAATAATAATAATAATAATAATAATAATAATAATAATAATAATAATAATAATAATAATAATAATAATAATAATAATAATAATAATAATAATAATAATAATAATAATAATAATAATAATAATAATAATAATAATAATAATAATAATAATAATAATAATAATTACAAGGATTCTGTCACAACCAACGATATGGCACTGCGGTAACGGTTCGGGCTTTGAGACAGGAGGTTTCGAGTTCGATCCCGACCACCGACGCCATGTATCAAGTGGTAGGCGCAAGCCGGCTGTACTGCCCAGGTTTTTCATGGTTTCCCTGGGCTATAACAGGAATCGGGTACAGATTGAACGCATTACAAAGTCGACATCCATGTCTGTCGCAAAAATGAGTAGGAATTGACGGTTGGGAAATGTTTAAAGAAGGAGAGGCACCGTGCAAGAAACTTCCTAATAAAAAGTATAGCACGTTAAACAATTCATTTTTTTTTACAAGGATTCTGTCAATACCACTTATATAATATTTAAATAATTAGAAATAATTATAAATATCAAATAAAATTTATGTTATGGCCGACCAACGGATGACGATATGAAGAAAACGGGAAATGAACCAAGGAAAACCGAACATCCCTGAAGGTCCTTATCGACGAGGAATTCGAAAATTTGAAAATTTAGCCGTTTTCGAAACACCTGACGATTTCTTGGAAAAGGTATTTAACAATTTAGAAGAAAAAACAAATCAAATAAAAATTCCTACTTCAAATATCGCTGAACAGTCTTATTCTGATAACGGAAGAGATCAATATGTACTGGTTAATAAAGAGCTGAAAGACAAAAATTTTAATACCGATTTTTGAACTGTTGAACAATATAAACTATTAATTGAAGATTTAAAAAATCTCAATGGTGATCAGAATTTAGGCACGATTTTGAAAAATAATATAGCATCCAAACGACCAATTTATTATGCTTCTGGTATCAAATGATCGATTCTCAAAGATTATTACCCATCAACTAGACTCATACGAGCATTTAATTTAAGTAATTTAAAAAGTGTAATGGCTGGCATCAGTGCCATAGGTAAACACAAAGTCATTGATGAAGTTGATGGATTACATACGGGGTAGCCCCGGGTCCGTATTTGCAGTTTATCCGGAGAATGGGAACTGGATATCAGTAAATATCCATCTGAATGGGCCTCCGAAAATTTGATTTGTTGTTAAAAAAAAAACATACTTATAAATTTGAAGGGACAGTCAATTCGTTTTTGAGGGCTTATTTCGATTCTAAAAACTGCGGGAACCTGGCAGCCCACAAAATTTTCATTGTTACTGAGGATTTTCTTATTAGCCACAAAATTAAATATGTAAAAATTTTACAAAAACCAGGAAATATAAAATATGAAAACAATGGTGTTCATAATAATTCACCAGTTAAGGATTATTTAGTACGAAAGACTCTAGGTGGACTCGTCGGGTACAATATATGTGACCCAGATAATGAGGCTAAACAGAAAGAAAAATATGAATCTTGATCCAGAGTCGACAAAAATAAAGCACAAAAAAACGCTTCACAACAAAAACAAAATGCAAAGATGGGAGACTCGACTATAGAAATTTTTTTTCGATTTTTTAGTTACAGAAAAACCAGTAGTAATACTCAGCATCAACAAAAACTATCTAATAACTTCATACAATATTGCGCGCCAGACCATACACTTTGCTTCCAGTTGAAAGAAAATTTGTAACAATACAAAGTAGAATAAGAGTGCAAATATTCACTTAAATTATTCACGGTCATAAATTTCACTTGGAGGATAAACAATATAATACCTTATTAAATCAATTTTTTTTTTTTTTTATCATAGTTTATTAAATCAATTTTAAAAAATAAAATAATTAATTTATTCGATAAAATAATATTGATTTATTACTGTTCAAAAAAATTTTACGGGTAATAAATAAGAACCATATCTGATGAAGTAAATAACATGTTGATGTCAAACGTTTAATTGAACAACTTCTAGTAGAAAAATTTTTACGGAAAAAAATTCTTTTCTATGTGCTAACATTCTTTTTAAATATTTTTCTTTTTACATCAATTAAATAAATAAACGAAGTTCTAAAAATTCAATATTGTTATTAAATACATATTGAATTTTCAGGTGAAAATAGTTTTGCATTTTTGAAAGTAACCTTTGCTCTTGTCACTGTCATGCGTCGTAAAAAAATTAAAACAAAGCTCATGGCCAAAAAAATCGAACATAATCCTCCATAGGAGCATGTCGACATCACCAAGTCACCAGCTAACTCCACCAAGGGGTCAACTAGCTTCATCGGAAGCCAACCACGGACTGTCACCAGTCCCGGTGCCATCGGCCAGCTCTGAAAGCCGGCCGATGACTGGCAGTGAGATGCCAGCGATCACCAGCTTTATGGACTCTCTATCCCCACTCCCGTTACACCCACTCCATAGGACCATCTGTGCGCACACCTCGATGCGACTCTCCGGTAGGAGTGTCGGAGTAGGGGATATGAATCTGACCTACAAGGTACTGATATTCCTACCTGTCGTAGCCAGGGTAGGAATCCGGATTATCCGCCCGTGGCGGATGTCTACCAAGTCAACGCTGACATTCAGGCGAAAATAGATGTCACTACCGAGGCCACTCAAAAACCGGTGGTATTAATTAGCGTCTTAGTCGATAAAACCCTCAAACTAGACCTCTAATTATTTTCGGGAGTGCGAGATCTTCCAAATCTCGTTACAATATATATGGTTAAAAAAAGGGGGTAACAACCTTCGATAAAGGATAGAGGGCATTTGTCTAAGGATTTACGCTTTTTTTCGTTATCAAAATAATTTTTAATAAAAGATGACGGTCGTATTTCCAATTTTGTTTGAAATTTATTTATTCGCAGGTTTATTTAAATTATTAATTGTTTACTGATAATTATAAATAATTTATTATTAATGAAAAAACATGAAAATGATTACAAATCCTTATTTTTCATTAAAAATGATTTTAATAATGGAAAAAAAGGCATGAGCCTCTGAACTCATAGAAGTGATCTTGACATGAGCCTCTGAACTCAGAGTGATCCTTATAGAAGGATCCTTTATAGATCCTCTGCGATCCTATAAACTTAATAAAATTATAGTCCACCTGCTCCAACTCAAAACATTGGTCCTTCGAGCCGGATAGTGTGTTCGATTAATTTAGTGGTGTTGAAACAAAAAAAAAAAAAAGAATCGGTGCATTGCTGAGCGCTCATGAACATTGTGCTGCACTGATTCACACTAAAGAATAATACACACTGAAATCTTATTTGAGAAAAACCAGGTGGAGTCAAGTTTAAATTTTTTTTTTTTTTATTTTCAATAGTTTAGACTTAATTACATGCGTCAAAAATATATATTTCTTTCTTGAATTTTTAGTGTCATATATAAATTAAAATACTTACAATTATAGTGACAATTTCGAACACTTGACTCTTTTTTGTAGAAAAAAACTTTGTTTTTTTTTTTTTTTGTTGTGATTCTTTTAAACAAATGATAACATCTCTGAAATTGTAAAAATAATCCCAAGCAAAGCCAAATTAAAAATAATCTCAGCAACTACCCAACCGATCATCATGATTTTTTTTTAAAATAAAAAAGCTTATCTCGCAGATCGTTATAGGTGTTCATTCAATTTCCTATCTTAATAAACAACCGAGTTATTAATTATAGCCCGTTACGCACCCAAGTCAACAAGCGGCTCTTCGGTAGTGGCTGCTATGCACTTATAGAAACAATCACAGAGTTGAAAAAAGAGAGATAACGCCCTATAGTTCCAAATGATTTATCTATTTGCGTTTTAACATAATCAAAAAATTGAAAAAAAATTAACTATAATTTTTTTTAAACTAACTAGCTTAGAAATCATCAAGCCGATAGATTAATAGATGCACCCTGGTAGAAATATTTCTCCAACTTTCTTCCAGCTTTTTCCCAACTTTTCTCCGCCATTTCTCCACCTCTTTACGAAAAAAAAAAAAATAAAAAACAAAACGAACTATTTGATGTTAAAAAAATTTAATGTCAAATATTGATCGATTTTTTCAACATCTTTTTTATGAGCGAATTAACGACAAACACATGATAGTGCATCATCGCCGCCACCACCACCGTGTATTTGTTCTATTATGATTGCTGTTGTTTTTATATGATCAATACTGTTGTTGGTATTTTGATTTGCACTTGGTACATCATTTATTAAATTATTATTTACTCCTGTTGTTGTTGTTTCATTCAATGATTCAATATTTAATCATCTGTTCCATTTTTTTGTTCTTTACAAATTCATTCAAGATCTTGAATTTATTTCGATCATGACAAGCACGATCATAACAAGCACAAGCACTTGAATAACCACTATCTTGTGTATTATTTGATTATTGGACAGATTCATTTCAAATAGTCATTACTTGATTTAAAATATTATTACAACTACCAGTACAAGTCTCATGAAAATTACCAGACATTGGTATAGGATCTAGTCGTATTTTAAATTTTACTGATTTAGGATTACAATTACATTTATCACATGTTTCTAATAATATTTCAATGTCATTAATTGTCTCTTGAAATCCTATACAATCTAAATTACCATCTTTGCTATCTTTACGTTCGCGTGGTACCACATTTTATCCACATATTATTTATTGTTGTTTGGTATTGTGATTATGATGTTGCTGTCATATTATGTCAAGCACTTGAATAACCATTATCTTGTGTAATATTTGTTTATTTAACAGATTAATTTTAAATAATCATTATTTGATAAAAAATGATATAATAAATTATATATTGTATATAATAAAAGTTTTAACTTTAATATTCACCTTTGTCTCTTGAATCTTTCATGAAACTAAAATTTTGAAACAAATTTTAAACAAATTTTTTCATATCGTTGTCATGGGAATAAATAAATAAAACAAGATAAAAAATAATTTAAAATTAGTTACCTTCATACCGTTACTTTCGTTGCATCCATCATTTGTTTTTTTTTTTTACTGCCCATTCTAACGAAGTTTCACTTAAAAAAAAAACACGTATTGTTTATTTTTCGCTAAAAAATAATTCAAAAAATATTTTAGACGAATCTATTTTTCAAATTTAAATAACACGTGGAACTAGTTATATATATATATATTTCATCAATTTTTCTAGACTCCATTATCTTAAATATCACTAATTATGGAATTTCTCAAAAGGGACCATTTTTTTTTTTCTGAATTTTTTTTTACAAAATAAGGTACACGATACACGCATTCTAAGCATCGCAAAAATCTGGGCCTAGAAATATAAATATTTTATTTTGATTTTTAAAAATTTTATTCATAGCAAAGAAAGTTTTTGTTTTCAGCGAAAAACATTTTTGTTTTCAGAAAAAAAAATTTTTTTTTTCAAAATAGATATTTTATAAGTTTTCGATTTCAAAATCAAAAAAATTAGAGACTTAATTTCAGCCGAAAATGAACCAAAAATAGCTCATCTTATCAAATTCGCAGAGGGTCAGGCAGATGACCCCGTGATTTGACTAAGAATGCCCCATATATATATATATATATATATATATATAATATCTATAATACATTATACAATATATTTTTTGTCAAAAAAATAATAAAAAAAAGCAACCCCGGTCTTTCTATTTCTCGTCCTTTGCCAAAAAAAACCCGACCCAAACCCGACGCCCCGCAGTAAATAATGATAACTAAAATATGAAACATATTGAATTCAATAACTGGGTCTTGAAAATCAATGCCTGGCCTCGTTGTTGAACGCCTATCTACACCATGTTCAACTTAAAAAACTGACATTAAAATTTTTGAGCCGCCATCGTTATGTATGTTTTACATACGATCAGAACTTGGTGCCTACTCGCACTTAGAAACTGCGGCATCATATTTTATAAACCAAATAATTACTGTCATTGGCAAATAAAAATTATTTGTAATATTAAAAAAAGAAGTTTTAAGAAAATTTCAAGAAAAATTTATAAAATATTAATTAAAAAATAAACATTCTTTACACGGAGAGAAAATTTTTGCATGAATTACAATACGTAGTAGTAAAAATCATTGATAGCGTCACTATTCTTATATATTTTAATAATTTTTCCTACTACGCTTTAGTAAAAAATATTTAAGTTTACCTTAGATTTTCCACTTATAAAAATATGTTATATAAATAAATTCACAAAATTTACTAGTTTATATTGTAATTTATGCCGATAGAAATCAAGAATATTTAGTATACTTAGTAGCATATTTTCGTAGATCCAAATTCCACAGAACATTATTTTTCTTAAAATTAGTTTGAAATAGATCAATTTGATAGTTTTCAATCAAATAAAAATATGACTAGTAAAAAGAAAAAAAAAATAACATGACTCATGTACAGGTCATTATAAAGCAGTGCCGTAACAAGGGGTGGGCAAGAGGGGCAACTGCCCAGGGCGCAGTGTAAAGGGGGGCGCACTTAGAAGCGCGTCACAAGAAAAAAAATATTCTTTTTTAAACAATTTAAAAAAAAATTATATTTTCAGGAAAGAAATTGACTACTGTCATTTATGATCATTCAGATATTACATAAACATGATTGTCTTTCTGAATTTTGAAGTTAATTGTCCTCATTATTGTCATTTGTCGTTTAGAGACAATCGTCCTAGAACAATATTAAAAATGCAAAATAAGACGTAAAATAAAAAATATACTTAATAATTTGAATTGAAATTTTTTTTTGTTTCTTCTGACAACGGCCAAGACACGATCCTCTATACTCTAAAATTCTACCTAATTCTACCTATCACTAACATGGTACTATAACCGACTTAACCACTAACGCAGGTTAACAGGGACCGATTTTTATTCTGCTTGTATTGACTATATATGCCAAAGGTTATTCTTTTTTTAATTGACATAAATTGAGATGATTATGGCAAATGGCTGAGAAATTAATTCAGATTACGAATTTATTTATCTGGTCACATCCTTTTCTTAGCAACATTTGCCATAATTAATTAATAAAAAAGCTATTGCCAAATATTGCTGAGGAAAGAATGTATCACCAAATATATTATTTCCTAGTCTAAATGAATTCTTTAGCTATTTTAGACAATAATTTCAATTTATGATAGGAGATATTGCCATGGTAGAAATACTACAGGTATGGCAGTGCGCAGCCTGGTTTGGCCGCTGTTAATCGACCAATCAAAAGGTCGCCTTCTCGCCACAAAAATGGAAGACTTTATGCGCGCGCGATACAAATTTGTTAAGAAAATTTTCAAGTTTTTTTTAAATTTTTCAAAAGTTATCATATTTATTCAACTAGATTTGGTATATTTTATAATGATTCACATACATCAATGATAAAAATTAATTATTTATATTAAATAAATGAATCCAAGTATAATAAATACAACACAACCTCTATTGTTTGTGGCATCAAAAAAAACAACAACAATGAAAATATTATAATTTATTTGTTAAACTGTCTTGGTTTTTTTATTTTTTTTAAACATGCTCCACATATATTTATTAGTATTTACAACAATATAAAAAATAGTTGTCAAAACAGTATGTTAGAGAGAGAGGATCTTATAATAGAGATTGCGTGTTAGAAAGAAAAGCAAAACAGCTCGATGGCGCGTTCTTGATTGGTTGAAAAAATAAGGCTGCGCAGAACGCGACGAAAAAAGCATGGACTACTGCCATACCTGTAGTACTTCTACCATGGATATTGCTAAGGAATTAATTTAGACTAGGAATTAATATATTTGGTTACATACTTTCCCTAGATACATTTGCCATAATTAATTAATCAAAAAGCTATTGGTGACTGTTGCTAAAGATTGGATGTAACCAAATAAATTATTTCATTATCTAGATCAATTTCTCTGCAATGGTTTCTATAATACAATAGAATCATTGTGCCAAATTGATTGTATCTTCAATAGACTTCGATGACATCATAGATGAATTTTCCAGCGACAACGCCAGAAGACAAAAACTGTTTTGATTTTCTAATGATCTATTCTTCATCTATCGGTATTACTTTTAAAATATTTTGTCTTCTATATTAATATCCACAACAATTTTTATTTAAAAAATAAAATAATTTCAGTATATTCTGGCGGTTTTGCTTGTTATATATATTATTGTTAAATACACCTAACAAATGAATTCTTTTTTATATATTATATCGATAAAAATAGGGCGCAAAAATTCCTTGTTACGGCACTGTTATAAAGATAATAATATTATTATTTTAAAATAATAAATCAATTTCAGAAAAACATAAAAAAAAATTTTTTTTTTCTTCTACATGATCATAACTCGAAAACTAATTGAAAAATAAAAAATTGTAATCAAGAATCAAACCCGGGTTATTTGGGGGATAGGGAAGGACCGTCTTGAAAAAATCCTAACACTAAAATATACATATATTTTCTTTTTTTATTAGAATACAGCCATATGGTTATTTGGTTGTTCGCAAACGTAATCCCCAACTTTAATTAGAACATTTATAGAAAATATATCAGTTCCTTTTAAAAGTGAATATTTATTTTTCATTTGGATAGGCAATATATGTTTGACTTCTCTCTTTGTTTCTGTATGAATGAATTTTTTTTCAGAGTCAATAGTAAAATATTGAAACATAAAATATTCATCGTTCCCGATTTAAAAAAAAAATCGAATCAAGGCATAAATCATTGCATTATTAAATTTAATTTTTATAAATGAATTTTTTGTTTTTGTCTTCCTGTAAAATTGAGAAGAAAGAGGGAGACCTCGGAACTTTGCCCGACCATATACCATTATATCATTAGGATCTGGAAAATGATCTGTGAGTATTATACGTTCATATTCATTAATAAATTCACGGCCGAACCGTGGTATTCCAAGGAATATAAAACGGTTTTTCTCTACTCTATCTTTATCATAATCAGTACAGCAACTCCTCAATATTTGTGTACCTTGAGTGATAAGATTTTTCTTAATTTTTTCCCCTTGATGTTTTGAACCGTGAACGCAGTGAGCTAAAAATCCATTGTAGTTTTCAAAAGGAAAAGCTGATACCAAATGTAAAGGACCCCAACGTTCTACGCATAATGCAAGATGTAGTAATTGATGGACATTATATGTGTACTCTCTATCATTGTATAACTCTTTCATATCTCTCACAAATAATTTAAAATAAATATTTGCTCGAAGTATATCTTCTTGCGTTATTTTTTCTTGTATTAAAATAAATAAAGCATTAACAAATAATATCCAATGTTGTATAGATGGTTGAGGTAACTTGTCGGCACAAGATGGAAGAGATTATTATAGAATCCACACTAATATTTCCCAAGCTTTAAAAAAGTGAATTTCGAAAATACTACATGGCATTCTGTGAAAAAAAGATGGAGGTTGAATATTTTTTAGGAAACTTTCAATAGTGTTACGAAAACGTCCAATGTTCCATGGTCATTTTTTATTGGCCCAGCAATTGCCAATTTACTTGCCCACACCAAGTAGCACAGAATGTAAGAATTCAGGCGTAGTACAGGTTGATAACAGAAGTGATGGTATTGTAGATATAATGGTAGTTCCTTTTATTCCCATAATATGAGCTGTTCGGGAATTTTGAGATAACCGAATAGCCTGGTCAGCTTTACTGGCTTGGGCTTTTATGCTTGCGTCAGTTCGTAGTTTACTCAAATTTTCTGCAAATGCATAAACGCGTACAGCGCGCTTCCCTTTAATTATTGTTTCGCATCTTGAAGTCATGATTTTACAAATATTGCATCCAAATTTACCGTTAAAACTTTGCATATTTAGGATATCTGCTCTGGCTGGAGCATCTGCAGTAAATAAAGGAGCTACAATTTTTGAAATACAAACTTGCTGTGTTTCTGGATTAATCCAATGCACGCCATCTACGTATAACTTTTCTAGCTAGGAGCAAAAAGGGCGAAGAAAAGTATTCATCAGAGGTTTTTTTTCGGAGTCATACCAAAGACCAATTACGACAATAAAATTTTCCCTCAAATGAGGTGGTAGCTCACCGATTCTGAACATCAGGGGCTAACAATTACTTTTGCTGCTTTTCACTAAAGATAGATCATCAGTGTTTAAAATTAAAGTTAAATCATAAAGATTCCGATCAGGTCGTGAATTCACTCTTTTATATTCAGACCCATCTCTAATATCAGAGATAATATTTTCGTTTTGAGGATCATTGAACGGTATAAGTTTACTTGAAAGATTTCTATGTTCAAATAAGTATTTGATTTGATTCGAAATATCAAGTTCATAAAAAAACTTTGTTCTTTCAGTTTTTTCACATGCACTGCAAATTAATGCTCGGTTCTCAGTTTCTTTATATTTTCGACATTGTTCACAATAATAATGTTTTATTAGTGTTTCTGGAGGAGCTTTTTGCTTAATGTACTCAAATAATTTGTAGATTGTTTTAGGCATTTGATTGCAATCAGGAAGAAGCTTCTGAATTAATTTTATAAAGCAGTTCAATGTTGATTTCGTAAATTTTTTTTCAAGATGTATTGTCATAAGTTCAAGGACCGCTTTGTCAGTTGTCATATTGCAACCTGAGTAAACAAAGCCAGATTCTATAGAGTTTAAATCTAAATTATCAATGACAGTATCATCGATATTATCTTCTTCATCACTGATATCGTATAGAGGATCATCGTTCATGATTTCTTGCAAATTTTCAAAGCTTAACTCTACAGATTCGATTCTAAGATCAATCTCCTCGTCATTCATTAATATATTTTTATAATAATCTTCATTGTAACTATTATCTGGTGTATCACTGCTATCATCACTGATAACTTCAAAACTATCTTCATTGACAGCAGGTGAAGAGACTGGATCATCCTGGTATTCGAAATTATTCATTCCATCAATAACACACGTTAGTTCGGGATGACTTGTGTACGTAAGACGTGTTCTATATGGTATCTGAAAAACAATGGATTGTAAAAAATACGAATTTTTAATAAATTATTTTTTTTTTCATTATATATTAACAATAATTAAGCAATATAATAAACAGACAATATGCTTCAAAAACAGGGCTGCGTTTTCATTTGTTAATGACAGTAATTATTTTGTTCATAAAATGCAATATCGTAGTTTCTAAACGTATATAAAATACGAATAACAATGGCAGCTAAAAAATTCTAATGTCAGAATTGAGGGTCCGGATGCAATAACTCGCCGAGCGCTCGAAGTCAAGAAACTGCTATGTTGCTGTGGGTGAAAAATAGGAAAAATTAAAATTGAAAAATAAAAAAAAATAAAATACAGTCGTCGATAGAATTAACAAATACATATTTTTCTCCAAATAAATGTTTTTTTATAATAATTAGTTAACGAGATAAAAAATATAAACGAAATTTTTTTTCTCGAAAAAAATCGAGGGGGAAGTCACTCCAAAATTTAGTGTACACCAGATTACAGACTACCAGTAATCATATAATCTTCCCAATGATAACACAAGATTACTTTTTTTGTAATCCCAGTGATTTTTTATGATTACACTTAAAATTCAAAGATTTCATAAAGATTACACGAGATTATTGAAGATTACACCAGATTCCAGATTTCCTTTCTTATATTTTATAAAAATTTTTTTTTATTGAAAAATAATAATTGGTAATAATTGCTTGAAAATACTGATAAAAAAAAATGTGTGACAAATTTTGTAAAAAAATAATTTTATTTGGAAAGGGTAATTTTGAGCCATGTAATTCTCCGACGAAAGATATGTTAAATCAACCAACAAATAGAAAAAAATTTGAGAAAAAAAAGTTTTGCATCAACTTATGCTTGGAACAGAGATGAAGATAGAAGCACATAAACACATGTACAATGACAACCTCGTGACTTCAAGTAAATGCGTAAACAGGCTTGTCCGTGTAGACTCTTTTATGTATGTGTTGAAAAGAACTTGACACGCTTCCAGCCAGTGGTATTGAAATTTTTAAGGGACGAAAGTCATAAGCTAAAGTCAGTATACATTACCAAGACTTTAAAATTGGATAAATGTTAAATTTCTTTTTCTATTGTATGAAAATAAATAAATAATTTGCATTTGATGACGACTTTTTCTTCATACAAAAGTTTTAATATTCTAATGTATTAAATATAAATCATACAAGCAATATTATTTGAAAAATAAATATTCTTATTTCTATTCTATATGCACATGACTGTATTAATTTTTAGATTCTGGTCTAGAATTTTTCACTTAGTCTTTAATTTTTAATGAATGATGAGTTTTTAAGCATTAGAAACTTTTGTTAGATATACCTGTCAGCTCAATGCGTTAAGGGTAGAGACCCCCGTCGTGAGCCTATGCCCCACTACTGACTACCAATATCTAACCATATATATTTACAGTTGTTTTAGTGTCGTCTACATATATTTTTCTATATCTGAATTTTAGAATAACTTATAGGCCAGAATCGTTAGTCTGAAGTAATTATATAACTTTCGAAATAAAATACCATTGATACCCCTTTTTTTTCAACTATAATTTATATTTTTTTATTATCACGAGAAAAATTAAATTTTGATTAATTATAAATGCTCAATTTATTATTGAGCCCTAACCCTCAACTATATAAAAAAACACAAAGGTATTTTAATAAATCGATTTTAGCTAATAAAAAAATTAAATTTTTTTCGAAAATATATGTATTAAAAAAGGAATAATATTATACCGGTATAATATTATGTATGTGCCATAATGGAATCTTTTGTAATAAAAAAATCATAAATTTTTCTGATTTAAAACTATTTTGAAAAATTATATCATTTCAAAATTAATAAACAATTGTAATATTAATAAATGATAGTAATTGTAATATTAATAATAAGAACAAAAAAAAAAAAAACTTACTGGCTTGTCATTATTGTATTTCCATGTTTTGTACTTTCTTTTAAAAACTTGTCGATTTTGTGGTTCTGTCATTTTCTTATGTATTCCCAATCTAAACAAAAAAAGAAACACAGTTTTTTTTACAAAAAGGAGCGTCAAGTATTCGAAATCCCCACTAATTATGTGATTATAGTAATTTTATTTTATATTGATATTTATTAATTTTTAAGATACAAAAAGATATAATACCAAAATAAGTCAAGAAGGAAATATTAAACGCATATAATTAAGTCTTAATCTTTGACAAAATTTTATACTTGACCCCGCCCGGTTCTTCCCAAATAAAATTTAAAGCCTACACACGTCTCGACAACACAGTTAATGGTATTTTCCAATTATCCCTTATTATAAATATGTACCCTTCACATTTTATCTAAGCTTAGGACTGGCAGCGTACAATCTTGTTAACTTTCCGGCATGTTTAAAAAAATATATATATATACATATATATACTTTTTTCGTCAATCAACAATTCAATAATGAATGCGTATGACACAATATGACACGAGCGCCGAATATATATTTTACAGTGTAAAAGGTGGTGTCCACTATGCAATTTTCCCAGATATCACCAAAAATTATAGTTGAATTCAGTTACAATGCTAATAAGCTAAGGGTATAAACTCACGATAAGCCTAATTTCGGTTGTAAAGCGCACTAGCATGTGTAACGAGTTGGGTTGTGTCGAACTTGTAAACATGGCCGTCCTAATTCCCATAAAACTAGTAATATGTCCCCAGCCATCGTGGTTTTTCTAGTAATTTTACGTGTTGCGCATGCTTAGACCACTCAGAATTACGTCAGCCATGTTTACAAGCAAAAGTTAGCTTGTCGTGCTTTTGAGCTCTAAGACATTAATTTAATATAATTCAAATACTTTTCATAGATTTTCAAAAAAATCACACTTGTCACGCTCTATTCTTGTCTCTTGTATATGAAACTACTATGATAAAGTCCCGAGGTTGTGACTGCGCATACATTTATGTAGAACGACTACTAAATTTCAGTAGATCTGCATTGGTGTGAAAGTCTTTAATAAGGGATAATTGGAAAATACCATTAACTCTGTTGTCGAGACGTGTGTAGGCTTTAAATTTTATTTGGGAAGAACCGGGCGGGGTCAAGTATAAAATTTTGTCAAAGATTAAGACTTAATTATATGCGTTTAATATTTCCTTCTTGACTTATTTTGGTATTATATCTTTTTGTATCTTAAAAATTAATAAATATCAATATAAAATAAAATTACTATAATCACATAATTAGTGGGGATTTCGAATACTTGACGCTCCTTTTTGTGTTTCTTTTTTTGTTTAGATATCACATCTTTTTGTAAAGTCCTTGAATCATTCGATAGAAAAAACGATAATATTCAAAAGTATATGTTTTTGCTAGCAACGAACAAGTTATCAATTTTTATCCAGCTAGTATTCTTGCGGAAATAACTGACGAAATAACTAACTTTATACGTAGAACCCAATCAGCGCCAAATTGGCAAATTTGAGAAGCTCGAGGTACAGGACATATTTTCTCCCATTTCCAATGTACGGAGTTGACTCTCCTTCTTTCTAGCCGTCTTGGTAGAACCACAAATGTGAATTTTAGAAGTGGGTATTCCTTTGATTAAGCAATTATCATTTTTACTTGACCATTTAAATTTATTGGTCTAAAACAATGATATCATTAATTTTGAGGACCTCAATCTTTCTTAGAATTTTCGTTGATCTAAAACAATCGACACATGTATTAAACCCCTTTGTGCCACAATGATAGTGATTGATCAATAAGTTCTTGTAAAATGAATGTGTTATTTTTATTTGGTATTAAAAGATTTAAATTTTTTTTTGGAAAATTTAAGGTTTTCTACAATCAAATAACCAATACTTGACATCAATTTTAGGGTGCGAACTCACGACAAGCTAAAATTTCCGCTTGCAAAAATGGCAGTTATAAAAATCACCAAAAAAGTAACTAAATTCTTAAACTTCTATTTCCGTCCTAGGACGACCATTCAGAAAGAACTTCTAGGACTGCCAACTAAATTCATAGTTTGATAATCTGAGACTTGATGAAAATGTGAATAGTGATAATACAAGTTTGTTTTATTTGCATATTTTTCATCACAGTATACACAAGTTTCGTTTTCAGTTATTGTCTTAAGGTTGTTTGTAAATATTTGAGTTTCTACTCGATTTTTTTTTAATTAGGCTTATTTTTTAAATGAAATAATTATCTATCTTGACAAATTATTTCAATTTTTTTTGCCTCGGCTTTTTATAGATAATGAATGTCAAAGTTGACAACTTTTATACACGAGAATAGTGCGAAACAATTTTTTTTTTCTTAAACAGCATATAGATTCGTTGTCTACTCGAAAACTTTTTCTATCAAATTGTAGATAAACGAATATTTGAAAATAAGTTATATTTTTTTCTTAAACAGCATATAGTAGATTCGTTGTCTACTCGAAAACTATCAAATTGTAGATAAGAAAAAAACGAATATAATTTGAAAAAATAAGTTATATTTGCCACGGATTTTAAAAGTTATTCAAGTTTTAAAAAAAAAAATATTTGCTTTCTCGCGGCAAGTGATGCGCACAGACGTGACACACACAAGCATATAATGTAGCTGTGTACTGTACTTGCTTGCTAGCAGTAGTGTTAGTGTCTGTCTGTATATGCACGGACACACTTAAAAGCCGGTTTTCAAGACAGAAGCGCAACAAAATTTCGGGTACCCGGGCATGAGATATAGCGTTACGATATACGGGCCCCTCAAACTACAAATATTGGTTCGACGATGTCTTTTACAAACAACCTCAACCAGCTCAATTTTATGAATTCAACTTGTATAAGCATAAAGACTACTTTTTTCACTAAAAATTTTATTGCACTGGTTACATTTAATTTCATTCTTTTCTTCTATTGTTTTTCATTTGTAAATGAAAATGAATTGTCACCAAAATATCACACAATTGCACACAATACTTAATTACTATATGCATCAATCTATATTGATTTTATTTATTTATTGTATTATTATAATATTAATTACCTTCACAATTAATATCCAAATTTAAACCAAATAAATATATAATTATGAATATTTTTTATATAATACGAGATCACTGGGCGCGCTTCGCGCGCCTGTTTTTCTTATAAAAATGAGAAGATAGTTTTTTAAAAAATATTATCACAATCATACTTTCTCTTGATGTCATTATTCATTGAGCTATTTTGTAAAAATAGTAATTCACATTTATGTTTCAATTATTTTCATTGTTATTTAGTAATAATTTAAAAAAAAAAACAACACTCTGTTCACACGAATAAAAGACAATTTTTAAAAAAGATAGAGTTTAAACAAATTCGTACAGCCACTGTTGAAGCAAAACTCATTTCTTTATGACATTATTGTGGATGTTTAGTTCGAATATTTTGAAGTGAAACTTCTTTTCGCAGGGTAGTGAAAAAAAAATCAGTGTGTCGTCCATGTAACGCTCGGGCAAGCGACCGCTCGGAGCAAGCATTTGCCCATATAACTAATAAGAGTGAGTGAGTGAGTGGCTACGAGCGAAAAAAGAGATATGCTTTGAATGAATGTGTGTGTGCGTTGCCAATAGTGTAGCTGATCGGTTCGCAACGCTTATGAAAATAATGAATCAAAAAATTATAAATGAATACATATACTCAATTGAAAATTATTATTAGTATATTTATGTTATTGATATTATTATTATAATTATTATTTTATTATTAATATCGATATTATTATTATGGATATAATGAATACCAATGATATTATTACTATTATTAAATTGATATTATTATTCTTCATAATATTATTGAAATTATTATTATTTATAATGATATTATTGATATCTATAACGATAGTATAAATAAAAATAACAACAATAATTTCAATAATATCATCGATATTAATAATATCAATATAATATTAGTAATAATATCAATGGTATGAATCATATTAATAATAATAATAATATCGATATAATATTGATAATGATAAGATCAATACTGACATTAATATTCAAGTATAAATATTAATAATTATTAGTATTTATATTTCAAATATTATTATTATAAATGTTATTATTAATATAGTTAATATCATTTATATTATGACTATAGTCATTCCTAATTCCTAATTCCTATTCCTAATTTATAATGTTATCAAAATTATTATTGACATTTGTATTCTGTATAATATTATTGAAATAATTGTTATTAATATTATTAATATCGATATATATTAATAATAATAATAAAAATGCTAATAGTACTGTTAATAATATTCAAATATAAATATTAGTAATTATTAGTGTTTATATTTCAAATATTATTATTATAGATATTGTTATTAATATCAATAAGATTGTTAATAATTGATTATATTATTGAAATTATTGTTATTATTATCATTTATATATATTCATAGTACAAATAATAATAATAATAACGATAATTATATGAATAATAATAATATTGATAATAATTTTAATAATATCAATGGTATTAATAATAATAATAATATCAATAACGATATAATATTGATATAATTATCAATAACGATATAATATTAATAATATTATCAATATTTATAGTTTGGATATTATCGCAATATGATCGATATTGTTATTATAAATATCATATTGATATCATCATTTATACTATAATAGGATTCACGGTCATTTTCCCGTGTAATAGAATAGGGTTCTTCGATTCTTAGAAAAGGAATCGATCTTCAAGAATCGAATTTGTAAGAATCGGGAAGCCGATATATCGCCACAAAAAGTACTCGATTCATAAAGAATCGATTAAGAAATCGTGTTTTTATAATTATTTTTTTATTAATTTTTTAAATCATACATTATTTTTTATGTATACACAATATTAATAGAAAAAAAAACGAATGAAATTGAATGAAAAATATGATGTTGAAAAAGAGAATATTATAAATATTAGTAATAAATAATTAAATATTATTATTATTCATTAAATATTAAATATTAAATAATATTCATATTTATATTAGTATTTATTATTTAATATTAATATTTATTATTTATATGAGAACGGTCATAGGCCAATCCCCAATCATCAAGTGTCAACGAACTTTGTTGTTTCTTTCTAATTTTTTTTCTTTTTTTATTTTATATTAAAAAATAGTTTAAAATAAATACAAATGATGGCCTAGGTTTATAAAACTTAAAACAATGCACTTTGTAAGGGAGAAAAACAAGACCGATTCTTTTGGCGATATTCGGTGAAAAAAATTCATGAATCGATTAATCGGCTCTGAAAAGAATCGGATACTTGTACTCGATATGAATCGATCCAGTACTCGAGTACTTAAAAAATCACCGAAAATCAAAGACCCCTACACTACAAACATTATCAATATTATTAATATCATCAATAATATCATCATTTATTAATTGATTGTCAATATTATTGAAGTCGTTACGAATATCTTGACGAACTGCGAAAGAAGTTTCACTTCCCTCGCGCGTACTGCTAACACACACAAATTTTTTTATTTCACTATTCAGTTTTTCATGGCTGAGTATTTTTGATAACTTAATCATTCAGTTACAAAAAGAGCAAACTATAATTATGTTTTCTCATGTCTTTTAAAAAACCCTTCTCATAATTTACCCATAATACTTTATTCATCAAAGTCTCGATCACTTTATTTTCGATTCTTTTATTTCTGTGATGCAATTCCCAATTAATTAATTAAACATTCATTTCAAAATTACTCATGTTCATAATAAAATATTTCTAAATAGAATTTTCCCGAAATCATGATTCCTATATTCAAAAAACACCTCATGAAAAAAACTACAGGAAAAAAAAATGTAAATTTTATAAATTAATATGGTTAAGCTTGTGTTTTCTTTTTTAAATTGTAAAATTCATATTAAAAAAATATAAAAACACGTCTCCGTTTTTTCATTTTATTAATAGGTAATTTTCATTTGATTTTGTCCTTAGATTCTTCTTTTCCTCCGTAAAATATTAATTATACAATTTTTTTATGATAAATTTTACTTTTCATTTTTGTCCGTGCAGTACTTCTATCCTAAAAAATTTTAAAATCAATTTTGACTCTTTTTTATATTTGCTATAACTTGTACACGAAATACGACGTTTCCTGCTTCAAGTCATGTACATAAAACATATATTTCTAAATAGAATTTTTGTGAAACTATGAATCTGAGACTTCAAACTCACCCTCAATAAAAATCTCCAAACAATTTCATGAAATGATTATAACTCTTTATTTTATGCAGTTTTATATTTGCCACGACTTGTAGATAAAATAAATTCAAAAAGTGGCTAATATTTCGTTTTTCTTAAGGCATTTGTCAAATCATAAACTAAAGATCTGAAAAATCATGCACCTATTCTAAAATCTTCTTTTTCAATTATTTTTCATTTATGTTGATTATTAATTTTCAAGAAAATTTCGACATTATATTTTCACGAATAACATATAATTTATAAAACAATGGAATTTCCGGCAACCTTTGTCGAAAAAAAATCCATTTCTTTATAACGTTTTTGTGCTTACTTCAAACATTTTCCATTTTACTAGTCCGTTTTCAGGGGTACGTATATTTTTGATTAATTAATCATTCATTCACACAGAGCGAATTATTATGTTCTTAAGTATTTTTAAAAAAAAAATTCTTCTTTATAAATATGATCCCGAGTGGAAATCTGGTCAGGCTAGCCCGATTTGACTTCAAGTCTTGATTGAGACTTGATCAATGTTCCCTTAACACTGGAAGCCTGATCGAAATTTGATCAATATTTGATCAAGATGCTTGATTAAGGATAACTCGATCAAGATTGGATCAAGGAACCCTTAACTCATCCTTAATAAGGCCAGCCTGATCAAGAATTGATGAAGAAAACCTTAACTTCTCTTTATTAAGGCCAGCCTGATCAAAGAACTTCTTCAAAAAAATTGCCTAGCTTAGATACATGTAAGACTAATAAATATTTTCCAATGAAATTTTAGTGAGATCATGACTAATATCAAGACAACACCAACATATTATTACCTTTAAAGTTTCGAATCCTCATTTTATTTGTTTCAATTTCTTTTCATTACATAATTCACCACAACTTCTAAACAAAGTGTGACATTACTCATTTTAGTGAATTATTTATAAGATGTGAAAGAAGAAATTATAAAAATAAACACCTATGCCATTAATCATATCAACATGACCAGTTCCATCAATAAATTATAACAGTCATATATTTATCAATAGTTATACTGAAATAATCAGTTTTTTTACTTAAAGAGACATGTATATATGTATATATATTCTACTTTTTTGTCAAAATAGAATGATTACATTCTCAATTGTCAATAAAATGTGAATCCTTTTTTTTTTTTTTTTGTTTCTAAATAGGATGTATGTGGATATTATATAGATACATACTTTTATTTTCTTGTACATAAGCCTATTGATTTTTCCATCATCATATTAATAAAGTTATATATAAATCAGTTCATTTATTATCAATAAAAACAGTTATTATAATTTAAAGACTATTTTTTGTTCAAGCGATCTGTCAAATCTTGATTTCAAAATATATAAACAAATAAATTTATTGATTACCTTAACGACAGGAAAAAAAAAAAAAATGTGAGTGACTGAGAAAGAAAATTTGTTTATTTATTTCATTAACAACCGACAAAGACAGATTGACAAAGAGAACCAAATAACCAATCAAATCTTAGGAAGATCGATGACAACTGTCCTTTTTATATAAGGAACATAATAATATATATATATATATTACCAAAAGCACAATAAAAACGGAAAGCTATATAAACAACAGGTTACGTTCATCAGCAAACATGTGTATGTTGTATATATTACCATAATTAGCATGACTGGCATGTGCTATAATGTATGTGCTAACTTTACAGACCTGAGATTCGCGCCTATATCCCAACAACATATGGCGCGCGCACCATCGATGCGATATTGAATGACATATGACATATACAAAGGTTTTTTCACACCATCTAAATATGTTAGCTTTCTTGCTCTATAGACCGATGCTTTTGGCAGATGATTCAAAAATTCAAAAATAAATCCTTTCGTAAATAAAAATATTTTATATTTTTGTTTACATATGATGTAAAAAAAAAAACTCATTAAACTTGATGGAAAGAGAAATAAACAATAACATGTGACTTGGGAACATAGCTTAAAGTATCATTATTTAATTTGCGCCATCGATGCGATATTGGATACTGAAGTGAATATAAAGGTTTCCCACACCATCTACTATTACCTTGCACAATTTTATTTTTATGATGTTGTCAAATTGCTCTGGATTTGGAAACCATATTGCTTTCTCTGATTTGGTTTTATAATGTTTGTCAGTAAGTTTTAAAAAAAAGTATACATCTTAAAAATCTGTTTTTATTTTTATTAAAAAGTTTCAATTAATTTATAAGATGATCAGAAGACAGAATAATTTTCACATCAATCAAATAATATATTACAAAAGGCACAAGAAACAAAAGCACGATAAAGACAAAAGGATGTATAAATAAAAGGTTACGTTTATCAGCAAGCATGTGTATGTTGTATATTAGTACATTAGCACATTTGATGAGCAGGATTCGCGCCCATATCCCAACGGCATATGGCGCGCGCACCATCGCTGCGATATTGAATACTGTAGCACCAACGATGCGATATTGAATACTGTATATGATATAAATAAAGGTTCTTTCACACCATTCTACTATTATTGCTCAATTTTTATTTTATAAGGTTGTGAATTGCTCCGGACTTGGCAGCCATAATGCTTTGATCTGATTTTGGTTTTATAATGTTTGTCAGAGTGCGGTAAGGTTTTATAAAATTTCAAGAAAAGCGCAATTTCTGAAAATGATTTTGAAGTTTAAAAGAAAAGTATACATCTAAAAAATCTGTTTTTTTTTTATAAAAAAGTGTGATATTGATTTAATAAAATGATCAGAAGACATAATATATTTATCTGATCAATCATATTTTAAAATAATTTCCCGAGAAATTGGAGGGTTAGGGTTAGCTTTGTGTCGATAATATATAGGCACGGTAGTTAAATCTCGTTTCTCCCACTTTTTTGTTTTTTCTCATACTTGACGCGAGGCACTACCGTGCCTCTTGATTACCACACGCTAAATACGCAAGTATTATCGTAAGAATATTTGAGTATAAAAAAATTTTTAGTCGTATTGCAGTGTTGCCACATAGACGATAATAATGGTACACAAATTTTGAAAACACTTTGAGTAACCAGTTTTAATTTTTACGACAAAAAACTTTGCTTTCAACCTCGACTCAAATAAAAGTGCCTTCGAGACTCGAAGACAGAAAACTCTCTTGAAAATTTTATGGTTTCTATACCGGAATTTATTTACGTCTTTTACCTACCCTCTAATTTTCTCAGTAAAATGTTGGAAAAGATAAAAAAAAAAAGAGAGAAGCAGAATAATTTCATGGCACAATACTCAGAATTTTAAAAAGTAAATGGAGAAAAAAAAACGCAAAGAAAACCTTCAACTTTTTTTTTCTAGCCTTATTGAAAAAAAAAAAAAAAAAATTCGGTATAAGTTTTTGGTTTTCATTTCTATTCAGTTTTCAAATATCAAATTCTAAAATCATTTTTTTTTTTATGAATGATATCAGTATTTTTTGAAAAAATTATATAATCAATTTTTTTTTTTTTGTTAAAAGATGTCAGTGATGGTGCATAGGTTATTATTAATATTTTTTTTTATACTTTAATAATTGTAATTATGAGTATCAATGAATAAATAATAATATTAGTGAATATGTGTACCCAATAAGTATGGATTAGATCTCGATTGACCGCTACAGAAGTGCACAGAAGTAAAGGTTTCACACTTGAAGCTAAGCACCATCCGTGGGCCCAGAAAAAAAAGAAAGGATGCTTGGCTTGATGCCACAAAGAAATTGTAGGATTGCGAAGGTCTGGCTTTTTTGTATGACCAATAGTTGCCTATCGTCAACTGCTGTAGTTACTTGTCAGCCATAAAATTTGTTTTTTGATTACTTCATTTACCACGTTTTTTTTATTAAAGTTTTCTTAACAAATTACTGATAAAATTACAAAATAATTTTAATATCAAATATATTTACTAAAAAATTTTCATATTATTTTCAACCGTGCTGTAAAAGTTTTTTTTTTTTGTTAAATTAACCAAGTTTTTTTATAAATGTTTGTTTTTTTATAGAAGTTTTGACTTGCCATTTAAAAAAAAAAAAAATATTTAATACGTTTTGAAGTTGCAAAAAATATGTCATTGAGTAAGTTCTTTTTCTATACTTTTTTTTTTTTTAAATAATATACGTAATAATGCTTTTATTATTTTCAAATCATAATATTATTTAACCAACTATTATTATTTCTTCTTGAGTATGCCGATTTATTTTTCATTTTTACATAAAAACCGTTATCAAACGAGTTAAAAAGTGAATTGTACTGTTTTGTAAAAGTGATAGAAATTATAATTTTTTCTATTATAAATTTAATTTATTTGTTATTTTCTATTGATATATAAATCGTGATATTAAAAAAAAAATATTAATCATATATGTGCAAAAAAAAGTTTAATATTCTTGGAAATATAGCAAGTGTATGGGTATTCATCATGCCGATTCCTCAGTTGTTTATATATAAGTTTGACAGTTTTTTTTTTTCTGTGGCCTTATATAAGACCTTCAATTTTTTTTACCTACTCATTGTTTGAAAAAAAGATGGGCATTTAACGAAATAAAAAATAAAAATGAAAAAAATTTACGGTCTAAATTTCCTTTTTTTTTTAAATATAACTCATCATAACTTTCTGAAATATTGTTGGATCGTTTTGAAATTTTAAATACATATCACGTACAGTATAGCGATGCATTTAGTAACGATAGAAATTTGATTTGCGTTTATTGTTTATTTATAGAAAATTTTTATTTAATACTTGACGAAAACTACGTTTCTTGCACTTTGACGCAAAAAAGTATCGACGAAATTTTATGACCAAAATAATTTCGAGTGACAACTTTGTTTATTAGTATGTCATAGAGTTTTCCTGAAAATTTCAGCTTTTTATGTCCATAAATAAAGAAGATATTGATTTAACAACAAATTGCGTGCCTTCAATACCCTTTTTAACAAGCACTCAGACCAAAACGACAGCGCATTTGTTATTTTCATAGGTACATAAGGCTTGTATATATCTCGTTGTGACTGTAGCGTCAGTGTTTTACTGTGCAGTATATCACTGCATAACAGTTCTTCTTTTCAATCAAATTCGTTACGAGAAAAAAAAAAAAAAAAAAAATTCGATCTAAAATTTTCAAAGTCTCGCGATACCGGTGAGACTTTCAGTCGATACTCTCGGTATCGGTATCGTTTTGTTGACTGAAGACGATCTCGGTCTCAGTACCGCATGAAGCCCTATTAAGTATACAAACTATTATAAATCACACGCATTTGTGCGTTTTCTTTTTATTTTTTCAATAAACTTCGATTCTATTTTTATTAAATTATTATTATTATTATTATTTGTTTTTGGTAGTTATATATATATTAGACCGTTTCAAAAAAAAAAAAAAATTTTTTTTTTTCTCTCCCACCCCCTAAAATCTTAGTATTCAACAAGACAAACAATCTACTATTTTCAATTTTTTTTTTTTTTTTTTAATGTCGCTCATCGACTTTGAATATTTTCCATTTAAAATACATGTAAGCAAAGTGTTTATTTTATACTTTTGTTCATAACTTTATCAATTTTTAAGCTAGAGACTTGGAAATACGACCATTCGAAAGCTTAAAAAAAAAGCTTTGAAATACATATTGGAAAAAAAATTTTTAATCATCTGTTTCGCGGCTAGAAAACTACGTAAACGTTTATTTCTAAACAAACGATAATTTATTTATTCGAAGACCTCTGGGCATTCATATAAAATTAAAAATTCGGCATATAAGATATAGTGTCTAAAGCTTTTTAATTAAGCTTTTTAAATAATCATCTTGAATTGAAATATATTGATTATTTCGAAAGTTATGATTTTTTGAAACACCTAACCGAAAACAGCATTCATTCGTTTATAAAAAAATTGCACAAATAACATTGTTTTTTTTTCAGTGTTTCAAAAAATCATAACTTTTATAATAATCAATAAATTTCAATTCAAGATGATTATTTAAAAAGCTTAATCAAAAAGCTTTAGACACTATATTTTATATGCCGAATTTTTAATTTTATATGAATGCCCAGAGGTCTTCGAATAAATAAATTATCGTTTTTTTAGAAATAAACGTTTATAAAGTTCTCTAGCCACGAAACAGTTGATCAAAAATTTTTTTTCAATATGTATTTCAAAGCTTTTATTTTGAACTTTCGAATGGTCGTATTACCAAGTCTCTAGCTCAAAAATTGATAAAGTTATAAACAAAAGTATAAAATGAACATTCTGCTTACATGTATTTTAAATGAAAAATATTCAAAGTCGATGAGCGACATTGAAAAAAAAAAAAAAAAAAAAATTGAAAATAGTAGATGGTTTGTCTTGTTAAATACTAAGTTTTAGGGTTAAAATAAATGATATCTCTCTTTTCTATTTAAATTAATAGGTTTTTATTCATTTGCTTTTATATTGCAACTGCAACTTAACTCTTTCTCTCATCTCTTTCCCGTTACTAAGGTCGTCATTTGTTCTTAACTAATTCTATATTGTCTGTCTCTGTCTATCATAAGGGAGGAGGGAGCGATCAACTTCATATTCGTAACACTACCCTCCGCCCAATGAAAATTGTCGTCCCGACAATCCGTAACCTACAGCTCAAGAATGTTCAACAATCTGATCCATGGTAGAAGTACTACAGGTATGGCAGTAGTCCATGCTTTTTTCGTCGCGTTCTGCGCAGCCTCATTTTTTCAACCAATCAAGAACGCGCCATCGAGCTGTTTTGCTTTTCTTTCTAACACGCAATCTCTATTATAAGATCCTCTCTCTCTAACATACTGTTTTGACAACTATTTTTTATATTGTTGTAAATACTAATAAATATATGTGGAGCATGTTTATAAAAAATCAAAAAAATAAAAAAACCAAGACAGTTTAACAAATAAATTATAATATTTTCATTGTTGTTGTTTTTTTTGATGCCACAAACAATAGAGGTTGTGTTGTATTTATTATACTTGGATTCATTTATTTAATATAAATAATTAATTTTTATTATTGATGTATGTGAATCATTATAAAATATACCAAATCTAGTTGAATAAATATGATAACTTCTGAAAAATTAAAAAAAAACTTGAAAATTTTCTTAACGAATTTGTATCGCGCGCGCATAAAGTCTTCCATTTTTGTGGCGAGAAGGCGACCTTTTGATTGGTCAATTCACAGCGGCCAAACCAGGCTGCGCACTGCCATACCTGTAGTATTTCTACCATGATCTGATCGTATCAATCAGATCCCTGACCACTGGGGATTCTCGAGTTATCCTAAGATGTTGTTCAGTATTCACTCACGGTTCAGGGGAAAACCCAATGTAAAAACCCTGAACGAACAACATTTACAATTCTATTTTATATCTACAGTCAATTTTATTCAGTCAATAGAATATCTTCATTCAATCTATCTTTTTTTATTGAGTTATTCTTCTCCTAGATATTTGTCTTCTCCTAGATGATTAATTGTATTTATGATTGCAATTTAATTATTCCTCCATGTAGTATAATATCAACCTGAATAAGTAAATTAAGAAACCCTAAAAAAAAATATAATTTGCATAATTATGTTAAGTTCGTTTTCAAAGAGTCCGAAAACAAAACAACAACAATTATCATTTTACTAGTATTTTCATCTGTGGTGTACACCCATCAATAACCAAGTCACATTCATGTTTTATATTAAGGGCCATTGATGAGAATTTCTCATCAAAGGGACAACACGTCCGCCATGATTCCAAGGAATCATACCAAGGCAGTGACTAAAAATTTTACCTAGGATTTTTTTATTTATTTCTCAACCTTGTTTCCTACTGAAACAAGGAACCTCAGTCCATTGAGGGCCATTTTACCTTAAACCTTGTTTTCTACCTGAAACAAGGAACCTCAGTCCCTCGAGGGCCATTTTTACCTTTTAACCTACTTCTTACCTGAAACAAGGAACCTCAGTCCATCGAGGGCCATTTTTTACCTTAAACCTTGTTTTCTACCTGAAACAAGGAACCTCAGTCCATCGAGGGTCATTTTGCAAAATTCACATTCTTTTTACTTGAAGTTTATTTTTATTTCATGTATGCATAAATTCTGTTTACATGTAAACTATTTAGTTAATTTTATTTTAATGATTCTTTTTATTTTTATCACAACTATTTGCATAGTGGCCGAATTTTTTGTATTTGAAACAAACAATTCCAGATTTATTTTTATCAATTTTTTCTCCAATTGTCTTGTTTTTATCACAATAATAATTATTTTTTAGAATAGTTCTTTCATATTTACGATGGTACTTATATTTGTTATTATTATAATTATTATTTTCTTGATGTGAATTATTTTCTCTAAATAACTGTATTATTTCTTCTCTCATTATTTTTCTTGATTTTTCTAGTTCCTTTCTGATTAAATTTCTAAATGCATTTAATTTATCGTCGAATTCTTGTAAATTTTTTGCTCTTTTAATTCAGATGTTTGTCACTTTTTTAATATTGATTCAAATATTAATCACTTTTTTTTTTTTTTTATTAATCACGTTATTTTCTTTGTATTTTTATTTTTGATATTAATTCTGTGAGCGTTTCACTATTTTAAAAATAAAATAGAATTCAATTCAAATATCTTAACGAATTTATATTTCTTATTTTATTATTTATAATCCTTTCTTTCTATTTTATTTTTAATTTTTCTTCTGACACCAATGTTACGTTTTAGGGTTAAAATAAATGATATCTCTCTTTTCTATTTAAATTAATAGGTCTTTATTCATTTGCTCTTATATTGCAACTGCAACTTAACTCTTTCTCTCATCTCTTTCCCGTTACTGAGGTCGTCATTTGTTCTTAACTAATTCTATATTGTTTATCTCTGTCTATCATAAAGGAGGAGGGAGCGATTAACTTCATATTCGTAACAATATATACAATTGTACCCATCATATGTTTGTAGTATAGTGTACATCTCTAGCGCATACTGCTTGTATTTATATGGATAAACAGACGCGCGAGCTTAGGCGTTCACGAGAGAAGGGGCCGAAGACCACGCATATATAGTCCTAACGGCAACTCGCAATTTGTTGTTAAATTAATAACTCGGTAAATAATTAATAAAAATATCTAAAAATTCGTATAAAACTTCTTGATATACTGCTCAACAATATTGCCACTGACAAGTTACTCAGTTTTTAAATTTCTTCGACTCTTTTTTCATTCAAAGTTAGACAGATTGAATTTTTCCTCGACGTTAAACAATCATATAATAAAAATTAAACAATATAAATAAATGAGTTTTTTGCTCATACTGTTGTAATCGGCAGCTTATAATGAAGCTACAGTCAAAAATTCAAGTCGATTTATTAATTTTTAAAGAAGTTGTCATGAGTTATATGATTAAAAAAAAGTATTTTTTTCAAAAAAAAAAATTTTGTTTTTATTTTTTATCACGTTAACTAATTATTATTTAAAAAAATTTATTTGACGAAAAATATGTATTTTTCAATTCTATTAACGACTGTATTTTTTATTTTTCTGATTTATCAATTTTAATTTTTCTTATTTTCCACCCACCGAAACATAGCGTTTTCTTGTATTCGAGCGCTCGTCTGGTTATTGCATCCGGACCCTCAATTATTCTTTCCTGACTCACTAACACTGATAATTTTATTTTTTTTAGAATTTCACTATTAACCCTTATCAACTTGCTGAATTGCTTGTCACTTAGATCCATGTCTCTCACTATTATTTCTTTTTTATGTAACAATTCACTTCCATTTTTCTAGTTCGTCATTTGCCAAAATAAACTCCACTTTTTCTGCTAACGTTAGGTATTTACAAATATTTCCCAATGAGTCTAAATCCAAGCCTTTGTTAGCATTCATGTTGTTTTTGTTTATAATAAAAACATATTTTTTTTATAAAAAAAAAATTTGTTTTACCACTATTTTTTTTGTAATGTTCAATGAAATTTAAATACTAGTTTTTCTGCGCTGTGATTCTCCTGGCTCGCTGCGTCCCTCCCGACTCCGCTTGTAATACTCTCCTCTCCAGCTGATCACGAGTGTGTAGTCTAAGTTATTTCCCCTTGATTTCTTCTTGCCGTCGGCCCAAGGTTTCTTGATACTCCAGTCAAGCTGTATATGGGGCATTCCAAGTCAAATCACCGAGTCATCGGCCTGACCCCTACCGATTCACTTGGAAATTTTTTTCTAGGTGTATTTTGGACCAAAAAACGACCTTATTTCTTTTGCCACCATTTTTACACCATAAAATAATTTTTTTTTTCCTACTATCGAGTATTTCTCAAATTAGACCAGGTTTAAAATTCTGAAATTTTTCCTATATCATCTCGAGGTAAAAACAAGTCACCCATAAAAATTTGGGAATGGGCCGAGAATAATTACTAATTTTTTTATAACTGATTGAAAAAAAATTTTTTTACCAATTTTGAAATAATCTAATTTTAGAATAATCTAATAATAGTTTCTTGTAGAGAAATCGAAAATAAAAATAAATGATATCTGGGCAAATTTTGGTTCTTTCCATATTTCGAGGGTAAGAGCTTCAAAAATTGAATTTTAAGCATCGCAGTTTTTTGATCTTTCCATCCTTAAATATAAGGAAAAACAAAATTCATCAAGATATCATTTATTTTTATTTTTGATTTCTCTACAAGAAACCATTATTAAATTTTTCTATTTTTAAAATTCGTAAAAAAATTTTTTTTAATCAGTTATAAAAAAATTAGTAATTATTCTCGGCCCATTCTCAAATTTTTATGGGTGACTTGTTTTTACCTCGAGATGATATGGGAAAAATTTTAGAATTTTAAACCTGGTCTAATTTGAGAAATACTCGATAGTAGGAAAAACAAAATTATTTTATGGTGTAAAAATGGTGGAAAAAAATTGAAAAGAAATAAGGTCGTTTTTTGGTCCAAAATACACCTAGAAAAAAATTTCCAAGTGAGTCGGTAGGGGTCAGGCCGATGACTCGGTGATTTGACTTGGAATGCCCCATATATATAGCGTGTGGCGACGTTGCCATTTACCTCTATATACAGTGTGACTCGTTGCTGGTAGATTTCGCCCATGTTATGTTTATATTGTATTGTGTGTATGATGTAGTGTGTACTTGTTATTGTTTTTTTTTGTTTATTAATTTTTTTGTGTAGGATTCAGGGTAAAAAAAGAATATATCGTTGAAGGAGGATATTATATAAGGAAGATAAAGGATCGCTTTCTAACCCATTATGTCACCCTCTTTATTTTTTTGAATTTACGTTATTTATTATATATAAAAAATTTTATTATTATTAATTATTTTATTTTTTCCCAAAAAAAATTATTTATTTTTTTTGTTTTAGGTGTTTTTTTTGTAAAAAAAAAATTTATTTTATTTTGTATTTGTCTATCAATTTTTCGGTATAGTTTGTTTATATTCATGCATGATTAACGCCGCTAAACTACGCGCCGCGAAAACCGACTCGGCTACACCTATAGTAGTTTCCTGACCTACGGTACACGATACAACAAATATAATTTTATCCAGGTTATTAATTTTTACATTCTTTTTTTCAAGGTAGTTATATTTCGGGGTCGGATCTTTTATTTTTTTACAGTATAATTTCAATGACTTTATGTAACTAGAAAATTTAGGTTGTATCTTAATTAATTTAACTGTGGTTTGATTTAAAGTCGTTAGTAATATTTCAAGCATTGATATAATCACTTTATTTACTACTTCATTAATGTCATTACCTGTACTTGTCGTTTCATATTTTCCTACTTTTAGTGTAATTATATTTTTATTATTAGTGGCTAGGTTTTTTGTCCAAATATTGTCCCCATTTATATTAAATATTAAGTATGTGTTCATTCTTTTTGCAATAATTTCTAGTAAAACTAATTCATCTATTTCCCGGTCAATTAAATATTCTTTTAATTGTTTAATTCGTGTGTGATAGTCGTTTGATGTCATTTGTTTATTTGTGTTAGTGATTATATTTGCTAGTCCAAGAGTTTCAATACGACTTTCGTGATTGTCAGTGACTGTCAAGTCCCGTAAGTCCTTTAACCCGATTTCATTGTCTGATTTTTCGTTAGCATACTGAGCGGCCTCAGCGACTAAATGTAACAGTTTCTTTTCTTGATTAATGATTGCGCAGTAATTTTTCTTGTCGAAATTTTTATTTTGTGTGTTGTCCATAAGTGTCATTGTATCGTTGTATAATTGTTGTTCACAATATGTGTTGTGTAGCATGAATTCAATTACTGAGTATATATCCGAAAAGTGTTTGATTATTATCTGATTTATTCCCTCGTTTTGTTCCGTGTGAGAAAGTAAATTATTGTCTAGAAAATATTTAACGTCTTCCAAAATATCAAAATACTTTTCGCGGTTTATTTGATTGTCCCCATTTATATTTAATTCATTTATAAAGTCATTTTTTATTGTCATTATTATTTGTCTATCATCAATTAAAAAATTTAAATGTGTTACTTGTTTATTACTGTATATTTTATAGTTACTAGTTTCATATAATTTATTATTTGATAGAATTTCTGGTAAAATTTTTCGAATAATTTTGTCCACCATAAAAATTTTATTAGTAAAAATTGCGTTTAAAATTTCCTGTTGTTGGTTGTAATGTAATGTGTTGTGATGATTAAATATTTGTTTGTTCAATTTATTAGTATACATGTTGTAGTGTTAAATAGTAAAAAAAAAAAAATATTTCAGTCCAATTAATATGTCTGTCCAAATTAAATTAATTTTATTTATTTTATCTGTAAAAAAAAGAATAATATCGCGTGAATTTTAATTGAATAATAATAAAATTTTTATGTGTATTAATTAGTGATTGTTGTGTTATTCTTTTTCTTTCTCGGTGGTACAGGAGGCATGTCTCCGGACTCTTGTGACTTTTTATTAATTGTTTTATTATTTATTATTTCTAGTTCAAATGAGTCGTCTAATTCAGAATTTAAAGTAGTGTTTGATTGAACTTTGGCCTTTTCTCTTTCTTGTTTTTTATGAGCTTGATGGATAAACAAAACCGTTAATGATTCCCACATCGCCCCCAATAGTCTAGTACTCCAACCCCATACCTGATAAATTGTGTAACCCTGTATCAATGTGTTAAGAATTAATTTTAAAGCGTGTAGTATGTACATTATCCCGATCACCCCTGACGTGGCTGTCCCAAATAATAGAAATTTTTCCCAGTATTTTTTTGTTTTTTCTTCAATAAAATTACTGAATCTGTCTGTGTTTAATAAATTTTCCATGTGTAAGTTTTCAGTGTGTATAAATTCGCCCATAGCCCCTCGCGCAATTGTACTCATTATTATTGGCATTTCTAATCTTTGCATTATTTTCTTTCCCAATTTAAACGTGTCTCCGTAACTATAAATACCCTCGGTTCCCAAATTACTTGACTTATTATATTTCCATTCGTTTCTCAAATCAACAGATATTTCTTTTGGTGATGGCGCGATCATAGACTCTGGGTTAAAGTAATACCAATTATTATTTATTTTATAACCCGTTGGTAGTAATGAATTACAGTCGATAGGAGTGGCTCTAATAACTATCATGTGCGTTTTTGGTGTTAAAAAATAACTTGCGTTGTTACAGGTAACTGGAATTTCCTGATAGCAAGCTTTAGTTTGCCTAGGAATACAATGATTTTCTGGACATGCAATAATGTGTACTAATTCTCCCGCAATAATGGCTTGATACCCCGGTCTTTTCATTAAAGTGTACGCGAATAAATCTGGGTGTGATGGTGCTGTTATCAATGCTTGTTTTAAAATATTTCTTTCGGTTTCGCAATTTCTCATTCTAGTGTAATAATATAAGCTCGTGATTTGGGTACGAATGTGTCTCTCAACATAGATAAATTTTGAATTAATATATAAAAATAAATCTAAATCATTTGAATCAATTTTTTGTTTAGACGGAAAAGCATTTCCCGGAGAATTTTCTACGATAAAAATTTTAGGAATTTCCGTACGCAATACTAAGTACTCACATATTTTCATTTTACTAGAAGTCGTTAATGCAAAAGTTGACATTTCGTTTTCGGCAATAAAGACCTCCGGTTCGTCTTCAGTAGCAGATAATTTTTTTGCTACCCCTTCATATAAAATTTTATATTTACCAAATTCACATTGATTGCTTTTATCTACATTCCAATACACGTGTCGGCCATTTGATAAAATACAAAATCCCGATTCGTATTTACATCTTTCCCCTTGACGAAAAACGACTTCATTAGTAAGTAAATCGATTGATCCCCTGTATTTATCATAGACTACTTTTATTACCCCTTGTACAATTACTTTTTCATAAGAGCCAAAAGTATCTTGAAACCCAGTACCCTCACAAAATCCGTCTTGATTTAATGAACCCGCAAGTGTAACATCAGTAGAAGTGACTTCACGAATTTTAATGTCAGTAATTACCTTACTATCTGAATATTTGTAAACCCCCATTTCCGTTAAAATATCACATTTTTCCCGGTCAATATCTTTAAAATAAGTTCTCTGAAAATTCGGTACCATACTAACATGACTCCACATTCCGCAACGAGCGACCGTACGCGTTATTTCAACCGCGCATTCGCGTATTTCTACATCACAAAAATCAGTAATTTGCATGAGTTGTATATTGACTGCCGTTTCATTTGGTGTAATTTGTTTAATGTCACATTCTTTTACGTGTAATAGTGAAAAAGTGGATATGTTAATACTTTCGTCATCAGTGATAATATTACTCATGTCAATTTTACTATTATTTTTAGGAAAATTTTTATCAAGGTCCTCCGATGTAAGTTTTAGATTTTTGTCAGCTGTGTTATTTTTATCGTATTGTAAGTCGTTTTGATTATCATTATCGGTTAACGCGGGAAATTCGGCAAAGTCTTTAGAAGTAGATGGTTGAGGGTCAGTAAATCCGCCAAAAAGATTATCAACCTTTTTTTGATTTTGTAATTTAAATTTGTTTTTTAAAATTTCATCAGTCAAAATTTTAGGTTTATTATTATTTTTATTTTTATTGGTAGTAATTTTATTTTTATCTTCACTTCTAATAGTAATATTATCGTGATCAATTAATTCATCAAAATCAAAATCGGGTTTGATAATTCTTTTTGTTGATTCAGCTACATTGTTTTTACGGTCTTTATACTTAGTATACCACGGAAGTTTAGTAATGTCGTCAGCGTCGACCATCAGCTGTGGCCTTTTAATATTTTTAATACTCCACTCGTCACTCGGAGTGTCAGATAGATCTGTGCTCTGTTTTCTTTTTTTGTATTTGCGTTTCAGTCTAACTGTGTCAGTGTCGTCAGATGACGTGCATTTAAGTCTTTTGTTTTTAGTACCGGCCTTGATGCGCGATTTACCTTTCCCCTCCATCAATACGAACAGCTGTTTAATACACATCACTCTCTCTTCACTCATACTCGTATGTTCTGGTGGGAAATTTCTTGACAGCGCGTCCGCGTTCGCATTCACCCGCCCTTGCGTATACACAATGTCATAATCGTAGTCTTGCATATTAAATCGCCAACGGACGCATCTCGATTGTGGGTTTTTCATAGAATTTAGCCAAACTAAAGGTCTGTGGTCCGTTACCAAAGTAAATTTTTTTCCGTACAAATAGGGTCTAAATTGGTTTACCGCGTAAACGATCGCCAGCATTTCTTTTTCGGTGGTACTGTAATTTTTTTCCGCAGTCTGTAACACACGTGATATATATGCTACTGGTAAGTCTTGACCTATGGGGCCTTGAGACGAAATTCCTGCAATTCCAACATCACTAGCGTCAGTCATTACTACAAATTCTCGTGTAAAATCAGGATATTGCAAAATAGGGGAAGTTAGTAAACAATTTTTTAATTTATTAAATGATTCGGTACAGTCGGGTGTCCAGTCAAATTTTATATTTTTTTCCAATAGTCTAGTCAATGGTTTAGAAATTTTTGCATAGTTAAACATGAATTTACGATAATACCCAGTTAGTCCCAGAAATTGTCTTACTTCCTTGACCTTGGTGGGTCGTGGGAATTCTTTGACAGCAATTAATTTTTTCGGATCTGGTTTTACCCCATTCTCAGTAATTACATGGCCCAAAAATAATAATTCCTTTTGTAAAAAATTACATTTATCCGGTTGAAGTTTTAAGTTGGCTAGTCTTAGTCTATCAGCTTCTTGTTTAAATTTTTCAATGTGTTCTTCCAGGGTCACCGAATAAATTACCAGGTCATCCATATACATAAAAATACTAACACCTTGCATTCCTCGGAAAACTTTATTAGCCATTTTCTGAAAAACGCATGGTCCATTCCATAAACCAAAACTAACGCGAGTATATTGATAATGATTGTATGGTGTGGAAAAAGCGGTTTTATGTTTGTCTTCCGGATGCAGTGGAATCTGATGGAATCCACTTGCCAAATCGAATGTAGAAAAATATTTTGCGCCCCCCAATTGATCTAGAATTTCAGATATGTTAGGTAAAGGATAAGCATCGCCAATCGATTTTTTATTTAATTCTCGATAGTCATTAACCAGTCTAAATTTCTTCTCTCCGTTAGGGCCGTCTTTCTTAGGGACTAACCATATAGGGGAGGAATAAGGACTCTCGGAAACTTCAATAATTTCGTGTGCTTCTAACTCTTCTACCTGTCTTTTAATTTCTCTCGAGTGTTCCGGAGGAAATCTGTATTGTTTAATAAAAACAGGAATATCATCAATAGTCGGTATTCGATGTTGTATGACATTGGTACAAGTTAATTTTTCCCCTTTTACATGAAATACATCTTGATAATTTTCAATTAATTTTTCCACTGCTTTAGACTCGACTGTATTTAAACCCTTATAATTTACCAACCCTTTAATTTTCTCGCATCTGATATCATTGTATACGGGTTTAATAGGAAGTGTTTGTTTTTCATCTGTGTGAATAAGACTAAAAATATTTGATTTTTACTTGAAATTAGAATATCTATTGAATTTATTTTCGGTATCTATTAATTCCAAAAAATGTTTGTCAGTTTCTTTTTTTTCTTCAACAATTAATTTATCTTCATTTATATTGAAACCCTCTTCGAATATATATTTTTTTTCTAATTTAATTAAGGGTGTTGTAACAGTTATATTTTTATCTGACACATTCATTACATTTATATAGTCATATCCCTCGTCATTTTTAGTAATATTTCCTTTTACGAATAACTCGTCCCCAAAATACAAATTAGGAATTACACCCGGCTCTGCAGAATTTTTATTAATTTTTACTGTTAATGCAATTCTACTTTTAGCTGGTATTTCTTGTGGCGACCCACAGTAAAATTCCATGTAATTATCTTGGCCAAAACTGAATGTATAATTTTCAAAATTTAAACTTGCGTTATGTGCTGTAAAAAAGGTCGACCCCAAAATTCCCATATAATTGTTTGGAAAGTCATTATCGACTACGTGCAATGATACTACCATTTGTGAATTAATTCATTTAAATCTTTTAAAGCGCATACTTTAATAATATTTACTTCCGCGCCCGTATCCAGCATTAAATTACAAACCCCCTTAAGACCTTCCGTGTACAATGATATAGATGGAATATTAGTGGTGTGTATAAGGTTAATTTTTACGTTTATTTCTGGTCTGGAGATTGATTTGACTGAGAGGGTTGGGCTGGTTGTTGTGGTGGCCGTGGTTGTGTCCCCCCTCGCGGTTCACTGGCCCACCCCCGTTTTTTTCAAGCCTGTCTTTCAAGACATCTCATCTGGGCATTTTGTAATGCATAGCAAGTGTTCATGTCATGACCTGGTCTTTGGCAAAATGGACAAATTACGTCATAATTTGGTTTGTTATAAAATTTTCTGTCTTGGGTATTTGTCTGATTAGGAATAGTATTGTCGTTTGGCAAAGGGCCATTATTATTTACAGGATTATTAATTGGATAGTTTGTATTAACTGCATTATTTGTTGATTGATTAGAATTATTTGAATTATAAAAAGTGTTATTATTATGGTATGGTCGAGGTGGATAACCATTTGTCGAATTTCTATAGGAATTATGGTATGGCATATTAGCGGTATTATTATTGGTTCCAACGGGATTCGAACCAGTGACCTCGGGTGAATTTACATCAAGATTTTTCTGAGCATTTGAATTATTATTCGGGTTCGAAAAATTTACGTCATTTGGTCTATAATTTCTATAATTACTATTAAAATTATTATTAATTCTAGGGAAATTATTATTGTATCTTTGATTTGGAAAATTTCGAGAAAAATTATTATTTGGTGGTGAGACAACTTCCGATGGCTTCTCAATTTTATTGGCTTGTACAACTTTAACTTCCTTTAAATTTCTAAGTTTGAGACTATCAATATATTCATTGTATATTTTTTTTGTGTTATTCCATACTTTCAAAAAATCTGTGTTATCAAAATTTTTACACTCAACTCTCAGGCATACTTCTGGTAACAATCCCTTTATAAATTGACGAATAGTCTTTTCTTCAATAACAAATTTACTCATGGTTCGAAACCCATCATTATCGCCCTCATTACAATCATTTAAATCATTATATAATTTCAGCACTCTACTTCCGTATTCATCATCATTCTCATTGTCATTCATTACAACGGTGGACAATTCATTCCAAAGGGAGTCGAATGTTTTTCCCGTGTAAGTAACCGTACGGAGCAATACTTCTAATTCGTCAAGTGAAGAAAATTCTTTATTACCAATTAATGTGACCTTGGGTCCTGTGATTTTATTTTTAATAGATAACATAAAAGCTTGTGTCCATTGTGGATCAAGGAGTTTCAAGGCTGACCGACAACTACCAATAAATCCGCGAATGGAATTTGGTATACAGAGGTCTTCGGGTAACGTTTTCAACCGGCTCAGAAATTTTTACCCCGTTTTTGTTGTGATTTATTTCAGAATACAATGGTACATTTAAGGGTGGGCTTGAATGTTCTAATTTAAAAGTTGAATTTACTTGTGTTTCGTTGTTATCAATTAAAAAATTTGGATTGAAGCTATCTTTACTTTGTTGGTTAAAATGTTTAGTAAATAAGATTATACAATCATTTTTAATTTGCAATTCTTTTTTCAAGGTCTCATTCTCGCGTTGTATCTGAGTAATCGTCTCAGTCAAAGCATTCTCTCTCGCGTTTGACATAATCACATTATATGTGTAACGGTCATTCGTCATTCTCTCAAGTTGCTGACGACATTCATTCTTTTCCTGATTTACCTTCTTAAGGTTTTTATTTACATGCAAGAATCCCTCATTCAACGTATTATTTCTATCTTTTAAAATTTTTATTTCCTGATTCAAACCATTCACTCTTTTTTTCTCACTACTTAAACGTTTTGTTAGATTTAAAATTTCATTTGACATTTGTTCATTATCAGTAATAACGAGGTCAGCCGCGATTTTTATTTTATCAACCGTACTAATTATATTATCCCCCAAATCGGCATGTTGTTTTAGTTTTTCAATGGTTTCTTTAGTATTTGCATATTCAATCCCTTCCACATTTTTTTCCACATCAAATATTTCTAAGGTAGGAATTATTCCTAAAAATTCGCCAGCACATGATTGTATTTCGGTAAGTAAAATTTTTAAGTTTTCCCCGTCAATTTTTCTCCCCCGCATTGCTTCAGCGTGCAAGTCTACCTCCTCATATATAGGAGTGAAGGGCGACCCGGCCCCCGACCTAGGTGATGACATTTTCGCTAAGTATTTCTCCGGCGGACAAATTAATTAACACGGAAAAAAAAATTTTTTAATTTTAAGCACACACAAAAAAAATTTATTTTAAGAATTTATCTTCATAAAAAAAAATTTAGCGCAATAAAAATAAGATTAATTTATATAAATTTTTAAGTTTGTTCACATAAAATTTAAAATATAAAAGGTACATTTTGTTCATAAAAAAAAATTATTAATTTTAACATTATTTGTGACTCTCGCGACAGAATTAAAATTTAATAAAATAGCAAATAATATATATATGAATATGTGTATAATTTGTGTGTATAATGTACTGAAAATATTACTACCCCAAAAAAAAAAAAATATTTCTTTCTGCACTAAGTTTACGAATCTACACTACACATTACAATATCCCACTTCTGACACCAATTTTGTTACGTACCAGGTTAATTAAATTAAATTAGTCTATGAAATAACAAAAGAAAAGAAGAATATTGAACTTGAAAAATAATAATATAATTTATTAGGAATAGTTTAATTCAATCAACCTGATATTTAACGTTTTATTTAAAATCCTCGTATTTTGTTATTCCCTACAGGGTAACGGGTTAGGTGGGAATGTGTAAATTTTGTAGATTCTACCTTGTTTATTGTGGTTTATCCAAAAGTAATTTGTTGAGAGCATGTCAAATCGGATGGTCGCCTGATGATGTTGAAACTTTCGAATAATCCAATAGGTAACACAACTCGTAGCACAGAAAACAACACCCCGGAGGAATTCACAGTAAATGTTAAGATTTAGGAAGGGTATATTTTGTACGAATAATTATTGTACACAGTTATTTAATTAAATTTATTTTGTCTAAATTCTTATCAATTAAAATGATCAATAATTTAAAATATATTTATGAAATTTTACTAAGTATTTGTTTCGAATTAAATTGGATTAAAATTTTTAATTAGATGTTGTTCAGATCAAAGTTATCACGAGAGTGACGCTCCTTAAAATTAAAAATAAAATTATTCCCATAAAATTTAATTATTAGGTAGGGATGAAAAGTGGTGCCATTTCTTGCACCAATGAAATGCAATGGTTGCCATAGTAGTCAGCACATTGTAATTGTTTAAACATTTAGAAAATAATAATTTAGCAATTTCAACGGATGTAGCATCTCGCGTTGCAGAGGTGACTTTGAAAACTGCTTACCCAAAATTTATGTAAAAATTATAAAAATAAATTGTTTTATAAAAAATGCAAAATATGGATTTTTATTCCGTGTGAAAATAAAAATAAATAATTTATTATTAAAAAGAAAAATTTTATTGCTTGCTCGACATCTATTGAATTTGTTAATTTATTATTTATTATTGATTATTAATTATTATTTATACCAAGACGTAACACTACTAAATTAAAATCAAATTTATTTCCATTATAATTTGTATTAATTTTATCTATATTTTTCAGGCTGTAACATGTCAGATTACGAGGCTGAAATTGACTCAATATTCAATAATATTCGAAGCTTAAGTCATCTAAAGTTGAAATATCGGGAAAATATTAAAAGATATCATCCCGACAAAAATCCTGAAGATAAAAGAGCAACTGAAAAAACTCAGTATTTCATGAATATATTTACATAAAATAAAAAGTATACATGAAATAGTAATAGAAGTGTTCGGCTGACTAGTTGTTCGATAAATAAATATTTATACCCTAACGGTACGGTCCAACCCCTTATGAACCGTTATTAAACAGTTGTCTCGAGGTTGGAATGTGCGCGAAAAAAACCGAAAACAAACCCTTCTTAAACCTAAAAATAACCAAATGAGAACTAACTGTTAGTTAACTGTTGATAAACCTTGTTGAAACCCGAATATTTTGGATTCAAATAACTCACCAAAAACTAACCAGAAACTAACTCTTTTGGGTCACCATTTATGGTTTACTCATAGTTTATTTAGGGTTCGTTGGCGGTTAATTGAACTTAGTTTATTCGTAGATGGTTAGCGGTTCGTTAACGGTAATTATCTGATTATATACTACAGTAAAAAAAGTAGTTACGGTGAGCAGTGGGGGTGGTATTTCTCATCGGTCGTCCGCCGCGGAAGGAAACCTAGAACAACTATGTAACAAGCGGTGATCAAAAATGCGTTGGATTATAAATGTGTGAATGAACTGGACAATTTTTTTTTTTAATTAAGCATGTGTATGTGCGAGTTTGTATGTGGTTCTCCATGAGCCAAAAGAACACAAAAGAATACATAGATTGTCATATCATGAAAATATTCAAGCGATGAATAAATACTTCTAGTTAGTCTGCTCAAAAATAGTCAAACAGATGATCTATTAATAACAACTATTATATTTTCTCCGTCACCGATCCCATGCCGGAAAAATTTTCTCCTACACTTCTTTTTATCTATCGGCCTGACAATTCCTAAGCTAATATTATTGTTAATTTTTTTTCAATTTTTCGATTATGTTTAATTGCAAATAGATGAATCATTAGGGACTGTAGCGCGTTCTCTCTCTTTTTCCACCTCTGTGATTATATGAGTGTAAAGCACCCACTACCAAAGCGCCGCATGTTGCCTCTGCCGCGTAACAGGCTATCATTTATAATGAATAATAACTCGGTTGTTTATTAAGATATGAAACCGAATAAACGCCCATCACGATCTCCGTAATAAGCTCTTTGATTTAAAGAAAAAATCACAATGATCGGTTCGGTAGTTGCTGAGAACATTAGCAACAAAGTTTTTCATTTTCACATTTATATATATATATAGATTATAATATTCTGTGTTAAGTTTCTGAATTAGAATTTCATTTACATAGAACCTTAATATTATAACTAATCAATAAATTTAAAAATTTCTATCATAATTGTTAATGACTGAATGAACATAATAGTTCACTCGGAAGGAGAGCGAAAAAGACAACTAGTCAAAAATATATTAATGCAACGAGAGATCTTTCAATTACTATTTATTAGAATTACTAAAGAAGTTTCACTTCCCTGTGCGTACAATAACACACATCTTTTTTTTTTTTTTTTGTTTAGTAGTCCAAAAAAATCACTATTTTTACAGCAGATAACATCACAAATTTTTGTTCACATGCACCTGATGAAAAATTTTTACTTGAAAAGGTAATTATAAAAAAAATAAACATATTAAAAGTTGAACTGATAATTTTTGTTTAGCATTCAAACAGAAATAAATCAACCATTATTAAAATGTTAATTTAAATGTTTTAGGTTGTGTTGATTTTGGGGATGGCTGGTGGATTACGTAGAGGTGAACTATATCATCTTGCTGTAACAGATGTCAAAAAAAATCAAGATGGTTTTTTGGTGTCTATTCATGAAACAAAAAATGGTGAACCCAAATCATCAGTTGTAATGGGTCAGCTATGTCATTTTATTAGCAAATATTTATCATTACGTCAAAATAATATTACAATTGCTAATTTTATCAAGTTAATATTTAAAATTTAAAAGTTTTGTTATATAAACAAGACACGTTACTCAATTAAAAATAAAAAATGCTTCTTTTAATGTATTAATTTATATGTTATTATCATTTTAATAATAAATTAAATAAGTTTTCATATCAATATGTATTTGTTTAAATTAGTTCAAGGGTACAAAATAGTTCCTCAACTTTGTTCCATCAATTCATTGAACTTTGTGTTGTCATCCTTATCATCAGCATCTGATTTTGGTATTTTTGATACTTGATTTTTCGGTTTTGTATTTGGAGTTTTAAGACTAGCTGAAGCAAACTTTTCTAATGGTGGCCATTTGAAAAATTTGAAAAAAATGAATCGTAAACGTAACCTAATTTATTAAACAACGTAAGAATAATGTCAAGGGACGCAACGTTGATCACTTGATATCGAGTATCGACGTTATTGTCTCGTATTTTCCATGTCGTTTGTGACGAAAAATAGTGTTCGACACTCGGTACCAAAACAGCGATCTGTGCATGACGGATATAATCTTGTGGAACACTCGCCCAAAGTCTCGTCTAAATCTCGACTACGCCTTCGGCACAAGTGAAAAAACGCAAACTTGATCAACGATTAAGTCAGTTTGTTGACTCTATTTCACAAAAAGAACAAAAACAATTGAATGTTTTACTGTCAAAATCTCTTGCAACACACCACTCAAAGTCGTAGAATCAAGTCTCCATCAATCTTTTTGAAGCAATGAGACTTTAATTCCAAGTACCTAAGGTATCAGATTCATCAACTGATTTGTTGTATAATTTACATAAACAAATGGAAGACTTCAATACATTTCCAAGTTTACAAGGAATTCTTATCATCAAAAAAGTAAGAAAAAAATTTCCATATCAATTGATGGCGTTTATTAATATGCAGAATAACAATCTTATCTATTTAACAACAATGAAAGTTGCGAGAGATTTTAATTGGAATCGAATTATTCTTGATGCAAAACAATTAGTTGATGGGAAAGGAGTTTCAATATATGCTGTTATGATCAACGACAACATTGGTCTTATTGATAAAGCAGGCTTTAAAAATTTATGGCTTCTACGATGCAATTGGTCTTTTTCAGTACTGATAGAGAAAAAACTCGTTCCACTAGACGTAATAAATCAAGCTCAGTTATTATTAGAAGCATTTTCAGAGATCTTCAGAGATGTCTCAAAAATTAATTAAAAATAGAGGAAGTACTTTTAATGCTACAAAAGACAAAGTAAATTGTCAAAACTGGTATTTGCTTTCTACATGCTTGGAAAATTTAAACTCCATGTCAAATATGTAAGTTGATAGAACAGTTGGACATGATACTAAAGTAGTTAAATCTTTGATAGATCCGAAGGTCGAAGGAAAACTACAATATAATATTAATTTATTAACACCCATTGTGTCAATCATTGGAAAGTCTGAAAAACAAAATAACATTATAATAACTTAAAAGTGGTTAATTTCAGCAGCTAGTAGCCAATATGATCCTATCTATAGTAAAATAGATACAATAATGACACCAGCTGCTTCAACAGCAAATCTTGTCCATCCTTCATACCGTGGAACAAATTTTATTGGAGAGTTCTACCATGACAAAATAACTGTAGAGTTTTTAGTAGAAGGAGTTGATGAATCTAGAGTACAAGATTTCATTTGCTATAGTGATTCAAAAAGTATTCTTAAAAATACTTGTCTCCGAGAGTTCGGTAATCCATTTAGTTTCTGGGATATTGTCAAAAAGTTCCATTCAAAATTGTCCCATCTGGCATTAAAATTGCTTCAAATACGTGCAGCTGGTGTACCGAAGCTAGAATTATTTAACAACAATATACAGACTTACTTGACTCCTGAACGTCTCGAAAAACTCGAAAAATGTTTTACACTCCAAACTTTTATAACGAAAACTTATTTATTTCTCAGTGCCGTTGATTTAATCATTATTTTAAGTTTTTTTATTACTCAAACAAAAAGTATTTTTTCCTCACTGAGGCACTTTTTTTACTACTTTTTTCTACGCGTTCGCGTGAAAGTATTATCTCACTCTCCGCTCCACACGTCTTTTTCACTTTACCGTGCGTAACTTTCATTTTACCGTAAAAATCATTTTACCGGAAGTTTCGATTAAAGTGAAGAAGACGTGTACAGGAAAAGTGAGATAATAATTCACTTTACCACAACAAACGCGTTTAAAAAAGAAGAAAAAAAATGCCCACGTGAGGAAAAATGTATGTGAGATCAGGGGGTTAAGCAGAATTTTATCAAACACTACTGTACCCCCTAGTATCACAATATACTATTTTTTACTTGTTTATTTTATACTGTAAATCAAGAGGCACGGTAGTGCCTCGCGTCAAGTATAAAAAAAAAAGTGGGTATATATATGTAGGTATTTTTTTTTTCAAAAAATGAATTGACGCATAGAAGGACGTCGGAGTTAACTTGATGAAACTTCGTTATTTTTTCTAAGTTTCTGGTTTTTTTTTATACATATAGGTATATGAGCAGGTTTACCAATTCCGAACGTCGGTTTGGGCCTCGACCCTTCAGATCTTTTTCAAACTTTGTAAGTCGATAGTTCTCTTCGAAAGAGTAACTGAAATTTTTTTTCAGATTTTATCGATAATTATTTTAGTTAGTTATGATATGGGTAATTCCATGATATTTACGAAATTTTTTTTTTTATCAATTTTTTCGGTGTTTTATTTGAAATTGAATATTAGTTGAAGAATACCTCTTGATTTAAAACTTCGGTATGAACTGTAACCTGTGGTTTTAAAATTATTTGAATTTCTATTTTGTATTTAAATTTTACCACCAAGTTACACACTAATATCAAATTTACACCTGAAATGAGGCCAGGTGAATAATAATTAACAAAACAAAAACAAGTTCAAATTTAACACCAGTATACTTTAATATTATTACTGATATATCGCAGTTTCACACTCATACTTCCATACTAATCACACACATACAGATACCAGTTGATATTGTTGATGACGCTGATGGTGATTCCCCAAGTGACGCCGTATATGAGTTGGCTGATGCAATGCCAGGTTGATGATGCTACCAGGTTGCCTTCACGACTCCCAAAAGCCAATTGATTGTATTATTTGTTTATTGCTGTTGATCAATCAGCAATAAATACCAGTTGGTGATATTGTTCTAGCTCTCAATATTATTGATTAAACAATTTATTGATGTTTAATAATTAATATGTATGATGTTGTTCACCAATAGCTTCACCATGTGCACCAGGTGATATTGGAGAACTTTGAATTATATTAATTATTGATTTTCTATATTGAAACACTTTGCTTGTGTGTATTATTAACAATATGATTCTTACTTGAATAAGTACTATTTTGCACGTTATGAATATGATATTTGAAATTTTAATATCTTAATTTCAATATCAACTTGACTTCTCTTTGCTATTAACTTTTTGCAAGTGGTTTGTGCCGAGGCCAGTGACCGAAGAGACGGAGCATTGGTGTTTCCGTAGATTCTCAATTTTACTCCGATGGCGCTCGTATAAGTTCGAGCGTCATCGGCTCCATGTGCGCAGCAAAAGACGCAGTAACACAAATTTGGGTTACGCCAACTCCATCTCGTTACAGAACATCTTTTTTTTCGAAATTAGGTGTAATTTTGTTTTATTAAAAAATTGTTCACATCAAGACTAACACTTTTTCTAAATGAAATTTTTCGGAAAATTCGTTTTTTTCAAAACTTTGTCCATGCTTCTAACTTTGCCATTTTGGATTTTTTTCAAAAATTTTTTTTTGTTCGTGTGTGTCTATCTAAACGCTACAACTTTTCTAAATATCATTTTCAAATTAAAGTCATATATTTTTAGAAAAATCCATCAACAGATGAAATTGGCTCGAAAAAAAAGTGTTTTTATCGAAAAATTTTTCAAATAAAAAGGTTAGTTTTGGCTCAAACAAAAATATAGTATCTATTTAAAGAAACTATATTCATACCTAAAACTTCGCCATTTTGAATTTTTCGAATTTTTTTTTTTTTACTTTTCTACGTTCTCCTCTAAACTCTACAACTTTTACTTCAAACATTTTTTAGTTTAAGCCATATTTTTCAAGAAAAATCCATTTATAGATTAAAATAGGATGGCCTGTGTATACGCAGACTGTCCCATTTTAATTGAATAATGGATTTTTCTTGAAAAATATAGCTCAAATTGAAGAATGATTTAAATGAAAGTTGTAGGGTTTGAAGGAGGACCTGGAAAAAAAAAAACTTCAAAAAATTCAGAATGGCGGAGTTTTAAGTACGATCAAAGTTCTTTCAAATGGATACTATATTTTCTTCAGTACCAAAATGTTTCTTACATGAAAACTAACACTTTTTACTTGAAAAATTTTCCGATAGAATCACTTTTTTTTCGGCTCAATTTTGTCTATTGATCGATTTTCCTCAAAAAATATGGCATAAATTTGAAAATGATATTTGGAAGAGTTGTAGCGTTCTGGAAGACAAATAGGAAAAAAAAAAAAATTTAAAAAGTTCAAAATGGCGGAGTTTAAAGTATGAACATCTTTGTTTTTGAGGTTAGGTGTAATTTTTTTTTAATAAAAAATTGTTCGCATCAAGACTAAGACTTTTTCTGAAGAAAATTTTCCGGCTAAATCCATTTTTTTTTATGTTTCTCACTCCGCCATTTTGAATTTTTTACGAAATTTTTTTTTTTTTTCGTGTTCGTCTTTGTAAACGCTGCAACTTTTCTAAATATCATTTTTAAAAGAAAGCTATTTTTTTTTTTGAAGAAAATCGATCAACAGATAAAATCAGGCTGAAAAAAAAGTTATTTTATCGAAAAATTTTTCAAAGAAAAAGTGTTAGTTTTGATGTAAGAAAAAAATACAGTATCCATTCCAAAAAACTATGTTCATACCTGAAACTCTGCGATTTTGAGTTTTTTGATTTTTTTGACTTTTTTTGACTTAGAAAAAATAACGAACTTCCCCCGCCGGGAATCGAACCCGGGTCTTTTGCTTTCCGGGCAAACGCTTTGACCACTAGACCACAGGGCTTCTTATTTTTTCTAAGTTTCATCAAATTAACTCCGACGTCCTTCTATGCGTCAATTTATTTTTTCGTCAAGTCTCCCTCCAACCCTACATCTTTTACTTGAATCATTTTTTAATTCTAGCCATATTTTTTGAAAAAAATCCATTGTCCAATCAAAATGGGACAGTCTGTATATATATGTATATTGTAACCGATTTTCTGACCTGCACGGCGAGAACTACCAGCAAAGGTTAACAACGAGGATTTCTCACCATCCTCTTCTTAATTACCAGGGGGAGCCATGTTGGTTATCTCGGAAACCAACAGCCATAGGAGTAACAAGAACAAAATACGGAAACCTCAGTCTTAGAAATTGTAGAGTTAGTTATTTGTTAATAACTAACTCCTATTAGTTATTAACACGCAAGCGTTAACTAATAGGTAATCAGTATCTGTTCCGATGATTATTCATTTCGAGATCCCACGAAATAATAAATTTCGTTACAATATATATAATAATAATAATATCCAATAATAATACCAATAGAATAAAAAAGAAAAAAACGTATTTAGCCCAGGTTCATTCGCGAGTCATCCCGGAAACATGGATTACCCCCATAGTATGAATCGGAAAAATGAAAAAAAAAAAAAAACTTATGGGACATTGAATTAAATTTTAATGTAAGCCAACCCTCATTATAAATTGATTCCCATTCCTATTATGACTATTTATGAAACAGAAAAATAAATTTTGCTGTGATTATTAGTCCGCAAATCCTCATTATAATTTAGTTCCCATTTTAATTGAAACTAATTATGGCACAGTAAATGAAATAATTATTCGGCCCTCATTAAAAATTGATTCTCATTTTTATCATGACTAATTATAGTACAGTAAATTCAATTTTCCTGTTATAATCAGTCGGCCAACATATCAATTTAATTCCCATTTTTAATATGAGTAATCACAGTACATTTTATTGAATCTTACTGTAATAATCAGTTGGCCCTCGTTATGAATTGATTTCTATTTTTATTATGACTGATTATAGTACAATTAATAAAATTTTACTGTAAAAATTAGTCATTCCTCATTACAGATCAGTTTCTGTTTAAACTACGACCAATTATGTTACGGTAAATTAAATTTTACTATAAGAATTAGTCGACCTTTATTATAGATAAGTTCCTTTTTCAATTATAATTAATTATGTTACAGTAAATCGAATTAAGTGTAATCATTAGTTGGCCCTCCCTTAAATTGGTTCCTTCAGAGGCTAAAATCAATTATGGTACGATCCTTCGATTGTAATAATTCGTTTCCAGACTAAAAACCGATTCCCAATTTACAGTAGATATTTATATGATATGATTCTCTGGACAAAGATTAATTCCCAGTGTAATTATGGCTAATTATGGTACAGTAAAGTAAAATTCTACTGTAATAATTAGTCAGCCTACCGTATAGAATATTTTCATTTCAATAAAGACTCATTGTGGTATGGTGAAATAATTTTTGCTGTAATAATTGGTTAGCATTCCCTATAAACTAATCCTCATTTTAATTACGGATAATTATGATGCAGTGAATTAAGTTTGCTGTAAGTCGACTCTCATCAAAAATTTGTTCCATCAAAAATTGTAATTACGCCCTTTGGTGTCTGATGACGGCGTTCGGCACGCGCAGGTGGATTGAGGGTCAAACCTCTCTCAAGTTGCTCGGTACGAGTTGGCAAGTTCATGGTTTGGGAAATCGTCGACTAATTTCGAGAATGCTTTTTTGATTTCATTGAGACGAGTGCAAATACTATGAGTCACTTGTTTTGTTGATTACGTGTTCCGGCCATCACCTTGATATTTTATTACCCATGCCCAAGAAAAATCTACAAATGATCAAGTGTTAAAGCAATCAACTTTACCTTTAGTTATAAATAAAACACACATACAGCATCGAAACTTCTTTTCTTCAACGTTTACGGCCATCTGCCCTTATTGGTCTTTCTGAAAGTGTAAAGAAATAATAACTCCAAGTTTGATTACACCTTCAACGAGTCTTGTGGCAAAACTTAGTTCTGTTTTTTCAGTATTTGAAATTGCGTAGTTCTTAAGCAATAATATCCAGTTCGCCAAGTGCAACCATGCCTTCTTGTAGAGTAACTAAATGGAGCTGAATATCTGGATCTTTGAATTGGCGTTCTTTCCCCTGTACACCCACCGATTATTTTTTTTTTTCTGTTACAAATAATAAATCATGTATGCACAAATATTTAAACACACAATAAATATTCTAATGCTAGGTAGTGACTCAAAAATTTAAATGCGTGAAACGCACTAAGCATGCGCAACAAGTTGGGTTGTGTCGAACTTGTAAAAATTACCGTTCTAATTTCCATGAGACTAGCGATATGTCCCCAATATACGGCTATGTTTACAAGCGAATGTTAGCTTGTCGTGAGTTTGAGCCTATATATGTACACGAAGAGAAAAGAATATTATTTTTTACTGTGCTACTGTAGTACTTGTGGATGTTTTCGGATTGTTGATAAGATATAATATTTTTTTTTATATTTTTTATTATTCATACTATATATATTTTAAGAAAGGCGCATAGTAAATTAAATTATATCTAATCAAGCTATAAAAGAAGATTTTTTTTACTGAAGAAATAGTTGAAAGTACTAATTAAATCTTTTTCTTGAATAAACTTTAAATACAAAGTGCTATGTGTAAATTAATGTTTATTATGTTAGCATAGTAGAATTGACAATTGACGCTCGATGAACAAAAAGTATGTTATTTGTTATTCAATAAACAATATTGACGATAGATGTACCTACGGAATATTTATTATACCGCATACGGCTGTCATAATTATTTAGGTGGATAAATGTTAATGTGCAGATATTTTATTGTATCTAAGGGCTCCATCAACACCGTATTCAAAACCAACTTGTATGCGGTATTGGTTGAAACGCATCTGGTGCTCAGTGACCAATATTATACGTCAACTTAGAATCGTATGCGGGATGTATGAGTATTAAACCTGAAAACGATCGCTGCATGTGAAATATTTATTAGAAATATGAGTTTAGTAAGAGTTGATATCGTATGCAGTACGTATTGAACCTTACTGTATGTATGCGGTATAGAGCCATATTACTTTTAGATTGGAACTCGACGTATATATGTTTACCACATACGGCTATTGGTAAATTTCTGAAATCAATGACATCAATACCGCATACAATGTCGATTCGTATGCGGTATTAATGAAGCCCTTAAATACAATAAAATATCTGCACATGAACATTTATTAACCTAAATAATTATGACAGCCGTATGCGGTATAATAAATATTCCGTAGCTACATCTACCGTCAATATTTATAAAAAATAATAAAATTCGAATAGTTTAATATTAAGAGACCCAGTAGGGTCTTGCCCCAATTTTAGAAAGAAAAAAATATATAAAACCACCCAAGTTAAAATTTTTTAAAGCCAGCGAGTTTTCTTTGTCCTGCAACAGTCCTTATCCGTCTAATTTCCAAGACGATGCAGGACTAAAGAAACTCGCATGGTTGTCTTTCTTTTTAAAGGACGATCGTCTTTCCTAGTCTTTCTTTAGAAAGAAAACGGTTCTTTTTATATAGAAAGACGATCGTCCTGCATTGTCTTTCGTTGTCTCTCTAGATTAGAAAGACTACCAAAGACAATCGTCCTGATCCGTCCTTCAAATTTAGATATTTCTTCACTCTATACATTTATTCGCGGAGTTGCATCATACACGCATAAATTAATTAAAAATTGTAATCATATAATATATATTAATAAAAAAAAATTTTTTTTGATAAATTTATCGTTATTCAATTCTGATCATACATTATGGTGTACATTCAAGTATGTATTTGAATTCAAAATCAGATTTTTTCTTCAATTATAAAAAAAAATCATAGCAGCTATCATTCTGTATTACAGCAAATACAGAAGTGACTGATGATGATAATCATTCAGAGACATGTAGCATTATCACTGCTGATGGTGGCTTGGAGACCAATATATCAGTAGCATCATCCCCTGGTGCTGATTCATTGCACGAGGACGAAGAAGAAGTAGAGCCGGAACAACCTCTGTACCCTGGTGCAAGACTGACATTATCTGAAAGTATGGTGGCGATCCTCCTTTTTTATTTACGTCATAATATATCAGGAGTCGCTCTTGTTGATCTGCTAGAACTCATTGAATTGCACTGTCTCACTCCAAATTTTTGTAAATCTTCGCTGTATTTATTTAAACAGCAATTTCAAGACATTGAGACACCTCTCATTAGGCATTTCTATTGCTCTAATTGTTTTCGACTGTTAGATAATTCAACATCATCTTGTGATGACTGTCTAATAGAGAAAAAAGAAACAAGTTATTTTATTCAAATTCCCATTATTGACCAACTGCAAAAATTGTATGATCGAGATGAATTTGTCCTTGGCTTGGATTCACGTTTTAACAGAAAGAAAAAAAAACGAAAGCAGTTATGAAGACATATATGACGGTCGTCTTTACCGAGAGTTACGTCAACCAGGGAAAAAACTATCCAATAATAATAACATTTCATCTACGTGGAACTCAGATGGTGTTTCTCTTTATAAATCCTCGAATTACCAAATCTGGCATTTCTTTTTAAGTATTAATGAGCTACCATATAATTTGAGAACTAAAAAAGAAAATATTATCCTCGCAGGTTTATGGTTTGGTTCAAAAAAACCATGCGTTCCGGTATTTTTAGATGCGATCTCTGATGAACTTGATTCATTAAGCAACGGTGTTGAGTTTCAAGTACCGTATATTGAACGCAGTTTGTTCGTTCAAGGCTATGTTATTGTTGGTACTTGTGATTTGCCTGCAAAAGCTATGTACTTGAATATGAAACAATTTAATGCAACCTACGGGTGCCACAAGTGCAAAATTTTTGTTTCCCGTTTGAACAAAATACCAATCTATAAATACGAAACCATTTGGAATTACGTACACAGAAAGAAACAAACGAATTTGCCCAAATAGCTGTAAATCAAGGAGTTGATGATGTGTACGGGGTAAAAGGACCCAGTGCAGTAGCTCGATTTTGTCCCAATTATATTCGTTTGACTGCTGTTGACGTATTACACTGCGTCTACTTAGGGGTTGTAAAATCATTATTGAATTTGTGGTTTTCTATAACGTATAGACATGAAGAATGGTCGTTGTTTGACCTTGTAAATGTTGCTGATCGTTTGCTTTGTGCTATGACACCACCTGCATTTTTTACAAACCTCTGGAACAAAATAAAAAAAAAAAAGTAAACATTGTAAGTGTGTGGTTTCCCTCACCTTACTTTACATTTAAAATTTAAACAATTTCTTTTTAAAATATTATTTTGAAATAAAGATACAAACTTTATTATTAATATTTAAAGTAACATAAAACAATTTATTTAATAATTAGATTATTTAAGAAGATAATTTAGCAAAACACAATATATATAAATTAATGGTTGTGAGGTGGCATAGCCACATCACCAATACAACTTCACAAGTATAGTTCGGACGCACCGTTTGGCTTGGTGGCCGGACTAGAAGCGAAGAGAGCGGAGTCTCAAGCAACAAGAATAGAGAGATTTCCCTCTGACATACATATATACAGGTAAAACACCTCATTGACTACGTCACATGACAGGTCAATGTGGTGGGAGACATCAAATATTCGCAGGCTAATTCTATCTCGCTACAACATTTGATTAGGCCTATTATGACCTCATTAATATTATTCGTAGACTAGAATAATTTCACAGCCATTTAACACAATTATTGTCTAAACTGTGTTTGTAAAAATTAATTCGCAGACTAAGGGCATGTATGTATTGACTAAATAAATAAATAAAATAAATAAATAAGTTATAATTTTTTTTTGTTTTTTGTTACACTGAAAGCTAGCACAACTTTTTTAATAATGATCCAGTCTTGATGTTATTAGACTCATAATAACGTGTGAATTATGTGTAATTTATAAGCAATGGAATAAATGAGAAAAAAAAAATTTTCTTTTGATTTTTTATAACAATTTTAATTTTCTATTATTGAAAACACCGTCAGCAAATAATAAATCTCATGAGGTGTTTTAAAATAATAAAACTATTGGTTGAAAAAAAAAAAACATCTTTATAAAAAATGATAGTTATTCATTCTCTAAATTCACGCCAGAAATAACAATTGATTTTGAAACAGAATATTATTTTGTTTTGAAAATGTCAATCTTCTCATTTATTTATTGAAGTAAAATTTCATTTATTTGTATTTTTGATGTTATCGTAATTTGAAGTACTATAAAATTGAATAGAAAATAGTTTTTTTGTTTTAAAACACCTGGTGAGATTTGTTGTTGACTGTGTTTTCAATAATAAAAAATTGAAATTGTTTAAAAAATTAAAATAATGCAGATGAATAAATACAAAAAATTTACATAAATCACACATAATTTGCACGTATTTTAAAACTAGTTCTATCGAGATCCGATAATTATTGGAGAAGTTGTGCTAGCTTTGATTTTTCATTTTTTAAAATTGTTTTGAATAATTAAAAGAAATTTTTTTTTCAAATTTATTTATTTAGAGATAGACACACGTAATTTGCACCTAATTTTAATACTAATTACATCGAGATCAGATCATTGATATAAAATTGTGCCAGCTTTCATTTGTAAATTTTTAAAATTGTTATAAATGATAAAAAAAAAAATTCTCTTGAATTTATTTATTTACACATAAATCACACATAATTCGCACGTAATTTTGGGCCTAATTACATTATGATCAGATGATTAGTACTACTATTCATACACCCAAAATAACTTTGACAAAATGTCACCACAATATCGACTCGTGTCGTCTTTAAACTGGCTAATAAAAGTTACAAATAAAAATATTGATGAACTGTTAGACTATAATACAATAAACATAAGACACTTTATTCACCTCATATCACTTGCAGAAAAAACTAAAAATAACACTAATAAGCATACCTAAACGTAATCATAAGTTAATTATAAGCACACAAATATGTAAAGGATTTACATCTGTTTTATTTATGTATAAACAAAAATAAATAAAAAATAAATTATTAAAAGAATTGTGCTAACTGTGATTTGTGAATTCTTAAAATTGTTATAAATAAATGGAAAAAAAAATTTTTTTAAATTTATTTATTCACACATAAATCACACATAATTCGCATAATTTTAAGCCTGATTACATTAAGATTGGATCAATATTTAAAAAGTTGTGCTAGCTTTCAGTGTAAGCTAGCACAACTTTGAAAAAAAAAAAAAACAAAAAAAAATAACGCACAAAAAGTGCGGATTCCGCACAAAGAACCCACATAATCCGCACGTAATTTGTTTGATTGTGCCATAATGTATGTGCTAGCTTTATATACCTAGCCATTTGCCAATAGCTATTTAAGTAATTAGTTTTTGCAATTATTATTTAAATATTCAACTAATTGTTAAATGTAAATTATTATAAGTTTTTTAGGGCATTTAAAAAAATTATACTCTTCACAAGAAAAAACTAAGTCCCCTAAAAAACTTAGAAAATTTTTACTCTTGACGAAAATAAAAGAAATAAAAAAAAAAGACTGAGAAGGACGATTGTCTTTCAATAAAGACGTGAAGGACAACCGTCTTTATAAGAAGGGCTGATCATAACGGACATAGAGAACGGTTGGCTTTATTTTAGGATGCACAAGAACAATTGTCTTCAAAATAAAGACAACTAAAGACCCTCAAGAACGATAGTTTTTCTTTCAGGCCTCTTTTGATCGAAAAAGACTGAGCAGGACTCAAATTTTTCAACTCGGGCAACGCGAACTCTCTTACTGGGTATAAGTATTTTAAGTTTGCGCTCTGTGACGTCATAATTTCTAATTTATCAATTTTTAGGCTAACTATTGGCTGAAAAAAAAAATAAAAATAGTTTTATTATATACATATATCGATGGGCTTCTTACTAAAAAATGAATTTCTCAGCTAAATGTCCTCGTTATCCCCACTCTCGAGACGTTTCATATCGTACATACGGATATGCATGTATGCATAGTTATCGATTTTTTTCTTGTGGGTGTGTAGGCAATACAATGTTGTTCTTTTTTTTTTTTTTATTTTCTTTCAGCTACATATACGTATATAATTATATATAAGGTAAATGTCCCTGTTGTGGAACGCTTAACAAACTGATCTCGTGTTTTATTCGTTTTTAAAAATTCCTATCAGTAAATTTCCAAGTTTTTTTTCCCTTAGCTACTATAAAATATATTTAACATATTAGATTTTTTCTCCATTGAATAATAATTAAAAACACACAAATTAATTTTTTTTTAATAATTCATTTATGTCCCTGTTGTGGAACGCCAAACTTTTACTTGTCCCAAATGTTGACCTCACAAAGACTTAGTTATGGACTTTTCATAAAAAACTATAACATTCAAGGTATATATACTATTTAATTTTGTTTGCTCTCCAAAATACGTGTGATATTACTGCCGGCGTTAAGCACTTAGTCAATATAACGTATTATGATGCTCAAGATATAACTGAAAATTATAAAACAGTAAACCATGTCTGTTTGTCAAATATAATTCAGAAGATTATTTCTTATTCCTTTAAAATTTTGATAGTGAGTTTCGAGTAGCAAAACACTTGTATTCCTCTGGAAACACATTTTATCGGTGAACGAAAAAAACATGAAACTAAAGATGGTGTAATGATTCATAAAATTATTCCTGTGTTAATCAAGTCAGTTCCAATGAAGAGCGTTTTTAAATCCTTTTTCGAGCCACCATATGTTCCAGATAAAACCTTAGAAAACCTAGAAAAATGAAATAATAATGCTGATAGTCTAATGAAAACCAATTTCATACAAAGTACTTTTTGGCAAAAATTATTATCATTTGATACAAACAAGAATATTATACCCATTCACATGTCTCACGATGATTACGAACCAAACAATCCTGTCAGTGCTCACAAAGCCATAGCTAAAATTAGTAAGTCATACTTAAAAATTGCATGCTTACCTGATGACTTACAATATAAACTGAAAAGTGTTTTTCTTTTTATGTTTTTCCACTCTATTGATAGATGTGAATTTTCTGATGACATAATTTTTGACGAAGCAATAAAAAAGCTTCGGTTCTTAGAAGAAGTAGGCATAACTCAAAATAAAAATATTCGTCTTTATTTCAAACCAGTACTCATTCTTGGTGACAATTTAGGGATAAATACTATTTTAGGATTCGCTGAGGGCTTCAATGCGAATTATTTTTGTAAACTTTGCTTGACTAATCTCGAAAATATAATTATTTGTATTCTTAGAAATACAGAAAATTATCTTCCTCAGGTTTCTCGAAAAAATCTGACTGAAACTAGAACCGTAGAGTATCTATTATTTAAGTATTTTTGGGTATCTTTTATTATCAGCCTTGTGTAACATTTCTACATAGAATCCAGGTCAGTCTTCGAAGTCGAAACGAGGTTTAGTGTCGAAATGAATCTAAAACCACTTGATGTACTGGATCGAAACCTATAATAATTCCAACGGTGATAGACAATCAGAAATAAGATTTCGTTTTTGTAATATCGTGAAAAAATTTTTTGGTGCGTTCTTTAGCATCAACTCCAGAATATATGTGCGTCAATTTTCTACGAACACCAGCAGATTGTCCCTCAATAGAACATCTCTCGGATGGCCCGAATTCTCCAGCTGACTTGCAATGTGTAAGAAACGATTTTGCTTGAGCATAAAAATAGAAATTAATATTAATTAACTCATGGAATCATCAAAAAAGATGTAATTCTCGTTTAAGGTGGTGAAATATTTAAATGTAAAAAAATTCAAGATGATAAATTACAAATTGATAGTATATTTTATCATTAATTTGATGATTGGATAGTAACAGCTGGTTTTCTTTAAAATACCAGTCAAAATATCATATATTTTATTTGCTCATAATAATTCATATTCATATAATTCATTAACAAACATCATGCCGTCATCATTGTGGACGAAGAGGGCATATCAAACCAGATTGCCGTCTTTATGACTTCTGAAGTGGAAACCAATATAAATCTAATGAAAATAATAAATCTGCAAATACTGCACGAGTTACAGGTGAAACACTTAATTCAAGAAATGACTTGAATACATCATCATCAGGGTTTGCTATGATGGCAGGGAATTTTGAATTCATTTTTAAGGCAACAAATAGAATATTGTTTATTCTAGATTCAAGGGCGTCTTATCATTTTATAAATGACGCAGAAATAGCTAAAAATTTATCGAAACTAAAAACACCACTGAAGATCTCCGTCGCAAAGAACGGCACTTCAATATCAGCTCTAAAGAAAGGCACACTAAGTGTCACAACAAATATGGGTAAAGAATTATCAATGATGTCCTCCACTGTCCAGACTTACCACACAACTTACTGTCCGTGCCGAAACTACAAGAAGCTGGGATGACTGTCATTTTCGAACAAGATAAAGTACAAATAATTAAAGACGGTAAAACCATAGCAACCGGTAAGTCGTTATACAATTTAATTGGTATTGAATTCCAAACTATAAATAATGCAATTAACTTAAATAATGCATATAATATTACAAATACTAATAATAATAATAATAAATATCAGTTATGGCACAAGAGATTTGGTCACATAAGTAAAAATAAATTCTTAGAATTAAAGAATAAAAATTTGATAGACGACATCGAATTAATCGATAAAATAGTAATAGATAATAATTTATGTAAAGACTGTATAGTGGGTAAGCATGCGTGATCCTCTTTCAATAAAGCAAAAAACAAAGATTACATAAAAAGGCCACTATTAAATATACACTCTGATTTATGCGGAAAAATATACCCATCTACCATTAACAATAAAAATTATTTTGTCTTAATTATTGATGAATATACTCATTATTGCGTCACATATTTACTAACGTACAAATCAGATGTTTTCTCTATGTTTAAAGATTATGTGGCAAAAAGTGAAGCTAGATTCAATTGTAAAATTGTTAACTTATATATAGATAATGGGAGAGAGTATTTATCAGACGAAATGAAAAAGTATTGTGTTGATGTGGTATTAGTTACCATCTTACTGTCCCTCGGACTCCTCAGCAGAACAGTATGTCTGAGAGAATGGTAAGGACAATCACAGAAAGGGCTCGGACTATGTTATTAGGTGCTAATATGAAAACATACTTCTGGGGAGAAGCAGTTTTAACTGCTACTTATTTAATTAATATAACTCCAACTGAAGGTCTTAAAGTATCAAAACCACCATATGAAATGTGGCACGATAAAAAGCCACAATCTGGTTTGATGAGACTTGATGAACCACTAACACGACAAGAACTGAAAAGACTCATTAAAAAAACAAGTTTAAGTTGCTGGAACAACCTGTGGACCAATGCAGACACGAAATGACATCAAGTAAGAAACAATATTTGGGAAAATACTGAATTATGTTATGAATGATGAACAATACTGAACCACCGGTATGCCAACACTGCAATGAAGATCTCACTGTGACACACTTATTAACAGAATGTGATTATTTTTCAACACTCAGAAATTCACTAAGATTACCAACAAACATCAAGACTCTACTATCTGAGAAAAAAGAATACCAAAACCTACTAAAATTTATAAAAAATAGTAAAATTGATATTTAAAAAAAAAAAAAAAAAAACTAAACTAAACTAAAAATCTTATATAATACAATCAATGTAAATCATTTTTTCTTTTTTGCTATTTTAAAATAATGTACTAAGTCGCTCATGACCTCAGCTGTTAATGCGACTTTAAATAAAGATAAAAAGAAAAAAAACCACAAGTTAAATATTTAAAAATCTTCGGATCTACAGTTTATGTGCATGAAAAAGTTAAGAATTATAAATTTGATAAGAAGTCTTGGAAAGGTATTTTAGTAGGTTACGAACCTAATGGATATAAAATCTGGAATGAGAATATTAAAAAATTTTCCGTCGCTAGAGACGTTATTGTCGATGAGACATCATTTTTAAACACAAGGCCTATTATTGAGGTTGAGGCTTCACATGAAAACCCTGAAAATGAAACTGAATGGTAAAGTTTAGAAATAATAATAATATTACCAAATTAAATACTGATATTGATAAATCAGATGAAATTACAACTGATATTGATAAATCAGATAAAATTACAACTGATATTGATAAATCAGGTGAATTAGAAACTGATATTGAAAGATCAGTAACGAAACCCCTTAAACGTAAATTGAACAATGAAATAAATTTAAATCAAATTGAAAATAATGTGAACAATAATAATAATTTAAGTCGTAGAAGAAGTGGGAGAATCAAAGACCTTCCAAATGTTTGTTATAATGAAAAAGAAATGTCTAACCAACAATTTAAATATGCTTATATAACAACACAAGTAGGGAAACAGGGCCGGTTCTATATCATCCCTTAATTAAAATTCGTAAAAAAAAAAAAAAAAGAAAAAAAATAAAATAAAAGGTAGTTTTTAAAGGGTAGTTGGGGGTGTAGATAAGATGTTGAGGATTGAGGGATGTGTGTATTGTTGAGATTGGGGGATGAGGGTTGAGAGTATGGAGATTAAAAATAAGAGGACGGGATTCGGGAGTCTTGAGACGGGAGACGGGGACCGGATGTCGTTGACTCATGTATGATGAAAGAGATTGTTTTATATAAACGTTATTAACGGTTTTTTGTTTATATAAATACATAAAAAATTTATGGCTTTTTCTTAGAAAAAAATATGAAATAAAAGCATGCGTCATTAACGAAACATTTAGATATGAGTGGGGCAACATAATATCAACTTTTACGTATATGTAAATTATTATATATGTATTTGTTTCTACAAACCGATTTTTTTAATTAAAAACCTATCAGTGCATTAAACGTGTTCGTGACGAAGAAGTTAAAAAAAATATGGAATTGATTGTAGATATACAAGGATTTAAGCAACCTCACAATGCATTTGTTTTAGAAGAGATTGCTGCGATTAATGTTCAAAACAACGACACACATTGTTTTGTATTTCGGCCACCGAATACATGGAATCATCTACCTGCAAAATACAAGTCAATTAAGCCAACGATATGGCACTGCGGTTAAGGTTCGAGCTTTGTGACAGGGAGGTCACGGGTTCGAATCCGACCACCGACGCCATGTATCGAGTGGTAGGCGCAAGCCGGCTGTACTGCCCAGGTTTTTCATGGTTTCCCTGGGCTATAATAGAAATCGGGTACAGTTTGAACGCATTACAAAAGTCGACATCCATGACTGTCGCAAAATGAGTTGTAAGGAGTTGACGATTGGAAATACAGAAAGCAAGACGTGAGGCACACCGTGTTAAAAACTTTCATAAAAAAGAAAAAGTGAAAAAGAAGTGTAGCACGTTAAATACGACTCATTTTACATTTTTTTTTACAAGTCAATTAATATGTGGTTGATACGCAATTGGCATGGGTTATCGTGGGAGTGTGGTGATGTATCTTATAATGACATGAAACTGATAATTTCTAACGTCTTGAAATCAGCTTGTTATATATATGTAAAAGGTGACGAGAAAAAAAAGTGGATGGATGAAATTACTGACAATTCAAAAGTAGAAATTGATTTATATTCAATGGATTCTCCAGGGATAAGAACAATAAAAAATCAAATAACGAGTCATCCAGGAATTCATAATGCTATACGTAATTGTCATTGTGCACTTGACAATGTACAACAGTTGAAACTATGGTTTCAGAATTATTGGAGTGAGAAATCATCTCTTAATAAATTTATACAGTTGTACTATGCATTGAAAAATTTATCGAAACTTAGAAAAGAAGATATAGAAATTTTACCAGAAAAATTTATACTTTCATACGCCTCGGAATCAATGGATAAACTTTGGTATAAATTGCCTGAAAATTTGAAAAACAATCATAAATTCATCGGAGAGTGTCGTTGTGAAAAACATTTTAATTTTTTGGGTTTATAAACAGATGCATTTGATGGACCATTACCAAAAAAAAAAAAATTGTATTCTATGTCAAAATAATAAAAAAAAAATAATTTGAAAAAAATAATAATACCTCACATATATATTTTATGTGAGCGTTCAAATTTATGATGACTAACCAATGTTTATTTTAAAAAATTAGGGTCAACGGTTTTGACATATACGTTATAAAACACTATAGTGCATGTGCGCACGCATCATTATATACACAAAGAAGGGCCTTGTAGATTCGAAAAAAGCTTGAGTAGAGCTCATTAATATATCAACTCTTGGTGTGTGAACATTAATAAAGTAAATATAAGTTATAAGTTATAACAAAAATTGATAACAAAAATTCAACAAAATAACAAAAATTCATAACAAAAAAAAAAAAAAAAAACGACACTATCATTCTTAGAAATAAAAGCATAGACTAAGGGATTATAACTATTGTACTAACGTCATTTTAGGTACTACTATTATTAGTAATAGACTACTGAAGAAATTCAAGTAACTACAAAGAGGCTTAAAACAATTGCGAAAAATAATATTGTCTAATTTAGCTTGAGAAAGAAGCAGAAAATGTCGTCAGACCAACCAGCCGTAAGTACAGATAACAAGAAACCGATCGAAAACAACATCTTCGCACTCAAAGATCTGAAAAAAGCATGGTTTTATCTTAGCTATACAGCAAAATATGAGAAGTATGAAAGGACACCCACGGGAAACATACCACTGCGATTGGCATAATTATCTCAATTTCTGGGCTGTATCGCCACCATCCGAATTAATGACAAGTCATGAACAGCACCTGCGAGTAGGTAAGACTGCGTGTGTGTATGCATGTATGTGTATGACGTAGATAATTTATTATAATATTTATTTATTATTATTAATATCTTGATTGACTTTCTATCTATTTATTGTGACCAAATCAAGAAGTAAGAGAGATCGGCGAAATTTTATGTAATCATATCAATAATGCAGAAAATCACGGTAAATTACATATATATGGTGTCAAATTATTACTGATTGCATGTGATGTAACTAATTGATTAATCATTGATGACCGATCGATCCTTATGAGTATTACTATTCAATATGTCTGGATTACTAAGTCAAAAATTAAGAAAATTCACGCTCCAGAAAAATCAGAAAAAAACGAACGACAAGTGAGAACCAATAGATTTTCCCATCAAAAGCTCATATTATTCTTGAAAAAACATAATATAATGACTAGTACATTTCTTAGTCACTATCAAATCAAATAGATAAAATCAAAACTCAAAATCGAAATTAAAAATAGAACAAAACACAACAAAAGCATTTTTCTTATTGGCAAAACTAATATTCTTCGTTATTAATATCGATCAACACTCACTTTTACCTATATACATGAATATCAAATTGAAAGTATCAAAAGTATGTTAAAAATTAAGTTAAGATAGTATCAAAAATATTTTGAGTAAGTCATGTGTGCAGACCAATCCAGTTTGCACATTTTTACAAAGAAAATACGATTATATAAGATGGAAGTCAGCAATTTCAACACCATCATATGGGATAGTTGCAGCAAACTCGTCTATGATAAATAATAATGCGCTCATTACATTAAGTATACTAGATGAGACCCCCATATAGAAGCCAGCGTCTGACACTTCATTAGCTTTTGCATTTGGAATCCAACCGACAACTTGGTAGTGACTGTAGAACATGCTTAAACCCACGGAAATCATAAGACCTGAAATCACAAGAAACAAACATTTTCTTTTTTATACATAATATTACTTCACTATATTGCATGACTTAATAGCCACAATAGACAAATTATAGACACTACAGTTGAGAGTAAGATATGTCGTGATTGTAAATGAACAACTAACACAAAGAAGCAAATCATCTGGTAACCCACTAATGAGACTACTCATCGTCCTGGTACAACGTATCAATATCATTACTCCAGTTGATGAGGTTCAGCCTAACGAAAATGAATATGATTACGCATCTCTACGTCCACCGCATCCTACATGTATTCACCAGAAACACCAAAGAAAGGACCAAGTAAACTCAGTGATTTTGAGACAGGAGCCAAACGCCAGTCGTTTTAAAAATTTTGATCGACCAAAAGCTGGATTTAACTTAATTTTCCTTCATTACAGTAGTATACATAGGAGAGTTCTGGACCAACCCCCCTGTGACCCCGCGAAACCCACAACCCCCTACTCTGATTCGCGGGTGGTTTGTGGAAGAGGCTCTTGAAGCAACGTTTTAGAGGCAGGATTCTTACGCTCAAGAGGTTACAGAAGGCGTACGAGGAGTTACCAATGGAAGTCGTCATCGTCCCCATTTCTATTCCCCGAGGTAATTTTTTATATTTTTTTTTTTTTCTATTTTTTAATTATTTTCATTTATTTTATTAATTTTAGTTTCTAATTCATATATTTTTTTTTTTTTCTTTTTTTGGTGCAGATGAAGAGGACACAGGATACGATGCTGACGATGAGGTAATTGATTATTTTATTTTTTCTCATTCATTTATCATTTTTTTTATTTTAATTCATTTCTTTTTTTTTTTTCTTCAGGAGGAAATTCAATCCGATGAGGAGATACAAACGAAGAAAAAAATCAATTGTTAAAAAAAAAAAAAAAATAGCAATTCCTGTTCCTTCAATCCCTTCATTTTGTTGTTTTTTTTTTTTTTAGTAGAGTTTTGTTTAGTCTTTGAAATTTCCTTTTTTTCATTTTATTTATAACTAGTAGGCCGGACCCGGCGTTGCCGGGGTAATGCTTATGTCAATATGTTTTATTTTTTTTAGTGTTCCGTAGGACACTTATGTTTGCGCTTTTCTGTGACGTTTTGTTATTTCGAGATTGGCCAAAAGCAATGGTCATATTTATTCCCAATTTTGGGGCCTCATTAAATTTAATATGCCCATTTTTGCACATGGCCCAATTCCAAATATTGACCGATCGATTCCGGCAATGTTTTAATCGACGACGCTTCATTTGTAGACTCTACGATATTTTTTTCGAATTTTTCAGTCGTTTATTTTTTTTTTTTTATTCAACGATATGTAGTGTCACAAACTGTTTTTTTACAATATTTTTTGAACCGCTGAACCGAATTAGTCAATGTTAAAACGAATTTAGGTTTTTTTTTTTCCAAAAACGGACATGATATTTTTTTTACTTTTTGGGCCTTATTATATTTAATATGCCCATTTTTGGACATTGCCCAATTCCAAATATTGACCGATCAATTCCGGCAATGTTTTAATCGACGACGCTTCATCTGTAGAATCTACGATATTTTTTTCAAATTTTTCGGTCGTTTATTTTTTTTTTTATTCAACGATATGTAGTGTCACAAACTGTTTTTTTACAATATTTTTTGAACCGCTGAGCCGAATCAGTTGATGTTAAAACAAATTTAGGTTTTTTTTTTTCAAAAAGATATATGATATTTTTTTTTACTTTTTGGGCCTTATTAGATTTGATATGCCCATTTTTGGACATGGCGCAATTCCAAATATTGACTGATCAATTCCGGCAATGTTTTGATCGACGACGCTTCATCTGTAGACTCTACGATACTTTTTTCACAAACTTTTTTTTTTTATAATATTTTCGTAAACAGCAAGAAAAAAAATAAAAAATCCTACCGAACACTTAGGGTGCACCTTGGAGAACTTGACTATCTTTTTTTTTTTTATTATCGTTATTTTTCTTCTTAGCAACAGAAACACAAATAATTAAACGAAAAAAACATTTCATACGTATACATGTATAAAGTATACAAATATATATACAAATATATATAATATACATATAGAATACATACAAATATTATATTGTAAAATAAAATATATACAGGTAAGTTTCAAATATTAATACCGTTGGGGCTGGTTACGGTTATGGTTAGAAATATATTAATCCCATATCGATTAGGCTATTGAATATAAAAAAGTCAAAAATTCCTAGACAAATACAATAGGACAGTTTTCTGAATTTTAATGTATTTTTACCACTTAGTATAATATAAAAATATATTTAAAGACTCGTTATCACTTGGTGGATCCACCAGGTTTCAGGTGGTTTTTCAACTTTTTCTTCTATATTTCGATTTGAAAAATAAACACGTTGACCATTTTCGAGATGAACGTGTAAATGTTGAATATTTGGATATCGATCATGTATTTTGAAACCTAGTATCAGCCAAACTGCCTCATTGCTACTTATATATCTTTCTGATTGATATTCGTTAATTTCATTATTATTTTTATTTTCTATTGAATAAATAGCTTGATTACTCCTTTTGTGTATATAATGTTTCGAATTCGCGCACGTAGTTATACAGTGCTATTCTCATGAAGAAATTTACACGATGTGCGCTATTTTTTATTTTTTTCTGTATTTCCAACCGTCAACTCCATACAACTCATTTTGCGACAGTCATGGATGTCGACTTTCGTAATGCGTTCAAACTGTATCCGATTTCTATTATAACCCAGGGAAACCATGAAAAACCTGGGCAGTACAGCCGGCTTGCGCCTATCATTCGATACATGGCGTTGGTGGTCGGGTTCGAACCCGTGACCTCCCTGTCACAAAGCTCGAACCTTAACCGCAGTGCCATATTGTTGGCTACCTTTGTGTATATATTTTAATATATACTTTACCGCAACTACTAAACTACATGACTATAATTAAAAGCTTTAATTTCGAATTTTTTTTTCATTTTAGAATGTCTTCGTTGTGTACGTTCACTTTTCTGTTTATTAATTGTATCTAACGTTAATGTTTGTACATCTTCTCGTGGTTCATCATCATCTTCTTGAATTTAATCATGTGGATCTTTGAATCTTTTTAATCTTTTTCCTAATAATGTTTTTCTTCCAATATTTTGTTTTCTTTTCGGCATATTAATCACTTATTTGTAAAATGACATGTCAGTTATAAGAGATAATTTTATGCAATTCAAATGATTGTCTTTTTTTTTGAAACATACAGCTTACTTCAAATAAGAATAAAATTATTAAATCAATAAAAATTTTCTAAAAAAAATATTTTCCAATAGATGTAATTATTCTAATATCCAATTCACCTTTTTTTGAACTTGGAACATCAGGGAATATTTTTAAGTTTTTATTATCATAGATTCTGAACATCAAGGAAAAATCATTTATTATGTTCATATTTCCAAATAAACCTAAATGTACGTAACTCGAAATATAGTTGTAACCCTCACATTATAAAAATAACGATTGTCATCGGTAATTATAAGAGAGATCATATTTTCCAATAAACCAAAGTAATCAGGTTTTTTTAAACAACCTTAGTACATCAGGAAATATTTTCAATTTTTTATTATCGTAAATTCTGAACATCAACGAAAAAAGATTTATTATGTTCATATTGCCAAATAGACCTAAATGTACGTTATTCACAAAATAGTTGGAATTGTTCTCATTATAAAAATAACGTTTGTCATCAGTAATTATAAGAGAGTCAAAATATGACAATTCGATAACCTCAAATGAAATCTCAAAAATTGCGTAAAATCTGAACGTCAAGGAAAAAACATTTATTATGTTTATATTTCCAAATAGACCTAAATGTATATAACCCGAAAAACAGTTGTAACTGTCTCATTATAAAAATATCGATTGTCATCGGTAATTATAAGAAAGAAAAAATATGTCAACTTAATAACCTCCATTAAAATGTTGGAATTTTTCAAAATTTTTTGTAAATCGAAAAATATTCTATTCATCTTATCAACAGCGATCATATTTTCCAGTAAACCAAAGTATTCAGCTTTTTTTTAACACTCCTAGTACATCAGGAAATATTTTCAATTTTTTATTATCGTAAATTCTGAACATCAACGAAAAAAAATTTATTATGTTCATATTTCCAAATAGACCTGAATGTAAGTTACTCGAAAAAAAGTTAAAATTTTCTTCTTGACTGAAAAATAAAATTGTCTTCGGTAATTATAAGAGAGGGCAAATATGTTGCTAACGTTAATTTATGTTCGGGTGTTCCATTATAATTTGTTTTGAATAAATTTTAATTTCAACGTTCAATTGTTTTTTTTTTGTTTTTTTTTTCTCTTTGAATTTTTTTTGTTTTTTTTTTTAATTTTACAAGGTGCAGGTGCATCTTCAACAGTTGATGTATCAAACGATACTACTGAAAATTACATCGAATGGCAAGATTGAGAAAATGTATTCAGAAACAGGATGAAGACAAGCATTATAATTAATTTAAAACATAAGGATGTAAGGACTTTCTTTCTGATGCTAAAGAAATGTTAATTAGTCAGATAGCTCTTATTTTACAAGATAAAAACGCACTTTAAGTCAATACTGTATTAGCTCTGAATTATAAAATTGAAAAACCAGCTGATAATAGTGTGGAAGTTGAAACAAAATATTTCAGTGAAGGCAGTTTTGAGGTTTAACAATCATCAGATCTCAGCCAATTATTTCAGGAAAATTTTGAACATTTTATAGAAGATGTTGAGGAAGCTAAATTAAATGGATCTGGTTGGAAACTGCATGAAATCCTTCATCTTGAAATCCAAATAAATGAATATATACCACTGCAAGGTGGTAATTCATCTTTCGTTGAAATGCCATCATGGATAATTAAAACTCATTCAGTTGTAAACGTTAAAAATTCAGACAATTTTTGTTTTATTTGGACAGTTTTAGCATGTTTATGGTGCCTAACCATGCTGACCATGTGAGTCAATATAAAAAACATATTGATAAGTCAAATTGTAGCGAATCCACTTTTCCCATAACATGGAAAAAAATCAAAATTTTTGGAAGAAAAAATGAGTTGAAAATAATATTTATGAAATAGAGAATGATGATGATGATGATGATGAAAGTGATGATGATGTGGAAAAAAATAAAAAACATAGAAAAGAAAGGATTGTTCCATATTATATCAGCAAAAATGAATCTAATTGGGAAACAATTCATCTCTTAATGATCAAAAGAGATGAAGAAGCAAAAAATGATGATGATGATGATGAGTTAGATTCACAAAAAATTTATCACAATATCATTTCGCTTGGATTAAAAATTCATCGAGATTAGTAAAAGCGCAAATTTCTAAACATAATGGAAAAAAAATAATTTGTATTTCTAACTTCTTCCTTTTCGGATCTTGACCTTCTAATTTTCTGTCCTAATTGGAGTTGTCGCAGCATAATTTCGGAATCCGCTTGTTCTTTTTTTAATTCTGCTATAAACGCATAAAAACTGGGGTGATCTTTCCTAGGCTATTTATAAATAACTTTTTTTGTTAATTGTATGTTTTTAATATTATCTTTTATTTTTTACCAGCAAGAGTGTTGCGAAAATCAGTTGGTATTTCATGCAAATCTTTAATTTTGGTTGGATTAGATGGTATATTACGTAACCGCACTCGACTTATGCTTTTTCTTATATTTAATCTGTCCGGTAGTTCTGCTAAAACCCCTGAAGAAACATTTCTCAACGCATTACGAAGAATTTGAGCCGGTGGTTGCTCGGGGTGCTCCTCAGCAGCTCTTTTTATACCACTAACAAGTTTTTCAGCTTTTACTTCCTCAGGATTTGGTGCGTGGATATGATCTGCAACGACACCTTTTACAACTTCTAAATTTTCTGGTCCACCGTGAGTCACAACCCGAGCTCCACATTCACAAGTTCGACGGCACTTCCAATGAGCTCGTTCTCCTATTTTTCCACCATTTTTATAATATAAATAGCCATCAATATGGAGCATAAATGTATTTTTCCCACTCTTTGATTTTATCAATTCTGCAATAGTTATGAAGCTATATATGGGGCATTCTGAGTCACTTCAGCTGGTCATCTGCCTGACCCTCACAGATTGAGTTGAAAATTTTTTTATATAATGTTTTTGGCTTTTTATGCAGCCTGAATATTTCGGAAATTTTGTGACGTATTTTAGCCGGTAAAGTAGAGTGTTTTAATGTTAAGTCTCTTCTTTCATAAAAAAAGCCCCAATTTAAATACATAAAATTTTTTTAATAAAATAAGGTACTCAATCCACGTGTGTTCGATTAAAAATTAGAGTGGGCCGAGACGTTTTTATGCGTTTTTTTTTTCAAAATATTTTGAAAAAAAAAAAAAATTAAATTTTTAAATGACCCTGAAATTTTTTTTTTTTTTTAAATAAATTTTTTTTTCAAATAAATTTTATTTTCAAAATATTAAAATTTTTTTATTATATTTTATTAACACTGGTACATAAAGGTATATATATGTCAACAAATATAAGAATACTATTTGTATTCAATTTTTAACAGTAATATATATATTTAATTTATCAAGTCTTCTTTTTTTTCACTTATTAATAATTTATATACTTTTTTATCAAAAGAATCATTATTAACTTGTACTTTTTTTATCACAATTATTTCCAATATTATCGGCCAACCATACCGAACAACAATCACAGTTGAAAATAAAAAAATTTTTTTCCATGTCTATTTTACTTGTATTAAAATACTTTAAACAACTGTATTCTGCCCACCGATGACATGTATGACATTGAAACCACGTGTCTTTGCTTCTTGCTTCGGAAGACCCACAATAAATACATCTCAGGCTTACGTCCAACGAATTAAATAAAATCAAATTTTTTAATTCATTTCTTTTTTCACATGGATCAAGTTCATTCATAACAAGTACCCTTTCTTTGAGTATTTCTTCCATGTAGTGTATTATAAATACACCACAGTTGTGTCCATCATTTTGAAGTGGATATTTAAAAGGGACAATACTTATCCATTTTTTAAATACCTACAAGTATATAAATAGATAAAAATTATATGAAACATATTTTTAACATACGAACCAATAAATGAATAAGTAAATAAATATTAATATAATAATAATTAAAATTTTAACTACCTTTTCGTAAAAAGCAATAAAATTTTGAGTAAATAATTCACTTGTTGAATTTTTTGTTTTTTGTCTATTATTTGAATCAAAAAAATAAATTGTTGAAGTTGTTATATCAACATAAACAAGTATCCAGTGTGAATCATAAACTTGACATGGGAGCAATATTTTAGATTTTCCTTTCCACTGGTTTTCTAAATTTTTATAAAATTGTTTTTCTCTTCTTGTTCCCTCCAGAATATATTTACTTATTTCACATGAAACATATGCTACGATCTGACTCAAATTATTCTTTTTTAATTTACATCCAGTAATCAATTACAAAATTTACCAACCAATTGGATTCAAAAAGAGAAAAATAATCATCAGACATTAACAGTATATTTTCTCCAGTATTCATGTCTTCAGTATATGCAACAAAAAATTTTCTTGGTGGTGATGAATGATAATAATAATGTGGATCTTTAATTGTGTTGTTATCATAAAATTTTAGTTTTATACAACTATATTCAGCTGACAATTTTATTAAATTTTCTTTATCTTCATATGTTTTTAATTTTTTTTTCTTGGCTGTCTATCAAATCTATTCCAACACTCTTCAGATTCTAAATTATCTGGCTGATTAATTTTTTTTTTACGAGATTTTACATGACTTTTTGGTTGAGGCAATGATAATTGTTTATATGCTGCAGTTGTTTGACAATAAATTTTATCTATAAAACGACCAACTTTTAAATTTTTTTCATTTTTAGCTTTCATCATTTTGAAATGAATCTCAGCATGAGTATTGACTGAGTGTATTTTTTCAGGATGAATAATTGTAGTCCAAATTGGTGCATATGGTAACAAATTTTTTAATAAATAAAAACAAAAACTTTTTGAAAATAACTTGTTGTCATCCTTCCACTCATTAATTTTTTCAATTTTTTTTTTTATTTTTTGGTAAATATTAAAAAAAAAACGATAAAATGGGCTCCGAATATAAATTGCCTCATTGGAACGCATTGTATCATCATTATCGTCATCATCATCATCACTATTATCATCAATACTTTTATCTTTATTACTACTATCACTAGTATCGCTAATATCAACTTTTTCGATTATTTCTTCTTTTTTCATTATTTTTTCTTCATCAATTGTTGATTTAATTTTTTCATTTAAATTTGAAAAATATTTAATAGCATCAACAACTTGATTTGTTTCTTTTGATGATAATAAAATTATCATCATATTTTCTACCCGACTCGCCATTTCATTTAAGTCTACACTGTGTGCTATAACTGCTATTATTTCTAAGCACAGCTTAGTTTTGTACTAACTCTTTTATTTTTGTTTTTTTCAACCGACGTGAAATCATTTTCATAAGATGAGGGTAACAAGTAAATAAAAGTATCAAACCAGATGGTAATTTGTCATTATTTATAATATTGTCATAAATTTTTTTCATATATTGCAACACAGTAATGTTGTTCCAGGCAAGCATCAATGCATTAATACTTGCCCATGCCATATCACTTACAAAACTTTCAAATGGTGGCCATGATACATTATTTTCAATCCAATAATTTTTTATATATATCAAGTAATCAACTATTGTTGATGATTTATGGTCATTAGTAATAAATGATAAAACAGGATAAATTTTTCCATCAATAACAACATTATTAACTGTTTAAAACGGATAATAAATCCCGCGTGTTTGAATTCATTAATTTAGTATTAATGTATGCGCAATAATTATCGCAATAGGAAAATAAATTCCAAATATTTAATTAAATTCATCTACTATTCAATTACGCATTTCAATTGTTGAAAAAGGACGATAAATCCCGCTTTTTTACTTTCATTAGTTTAGTATTCATGTGTGCACAATAATTATTGAAATAGGAGAATAAATTCCAAATATTTGACTGAATTTATTTATTATTGTTAACTGTTTAAAACGGACAATAAATCTCGCGTGTTTGAATTCATTTATTTAGTATTTATGTATGCGTAATAATTATCGCAATAGGAAAATAAATTCCAAATATTGAATTAAATTCATTTACTATTAAATTACGCATATTAATTGTTGAAAAAGGATTATACATCTTATTTATTTTAATCCATTAATTTGATATTAATATGTGTGTAATAATTGTTGAAATAAGAGGATAATTTCCAAATCTTTAAATGAATTTATTCATTATTTAATTATGCGTATTTAATTGTTGCAAAAGAGCAATATTAAAGTCCATTAATTTGGTATTAAGGGATTTGGACGATTTTTTTCGGAATATGAGAAAGAAATGAAATTTATACAGTAGATTTTTGAAATACTAATACATATTATGTGATTTTTTGGTAATTGTTTGGAAGCTCGTTTTTTTTTTATTAATTTTTAAAGTTGACAACTTTTAACATTGGCTCTTATGGAGAATGCGATTTTCGTCAAAAAAAAATCCATTAAAATACCAATATCTCCAATCGACAATATGACATCATGAAAAAAAAACTATCGGGTTATAAAATGAGACAAAAGAAAACGTATAGAAAGAAAATAAAAGGGGTTTGGAGCATAGTTTTTACAATTAATTAAAGTATGAAAAATAGATTTTATGAGAAATTATTGAAAAATCACTAGAGACCTCTTGCGGATGACTTCTAGAAACACAATATTTCTATGAGTGCGAAAAAGACAAAAAACAGAGAAAAAATGTTGTCTCTCTCTTCGTTTTAAAAAATCGTCCAAATCCCTTAATGTGTGCGTAATAATTGTTGAAATAAGAGAATAAATTCCAAATATTTAAATGAATTTATTTATTATCTAATTATGCGTATTTAATTTTTGCAAAAGGGCAATAAATCTCGTTTATTAAAATCCATTAATTTGATATTAATGTTTGCGTAATGATTGTTGAAATAAAAGAATAAATTCCAAATATTGAAAAGAATTTATTTATTATTTATGTATGCGTATTTAATTGTTGCAAAAGGGCAGTAAGTCTCGCTTATTAAAATCCAATAATTTGATATTAATGTTTGCGTAATAATTGTTGAAATAAAAGAATAAATTCCAAATATTGAAAAAAATTTATTTATTATTTATGTATGCGTATTTAATTGTTGCAAAAGGGCAGTAAGTCTCGCTTATTAAAATCCATTAATTTGATATTAATGTTTGCGTAATAATTGTTGAAATAAAAGAATAAATTCCAAATATTTAAATGAATTTATTTATTATCTAATTATACGTATTTAATTTTTGCAAAAAGTGCAATAAATCTCGTTTATTAAAGTTCATTAATTTGGTATTAGTGTTTGCGTAATAATTGTTGAAATAGGAGAATAAATTCCAAATATTTAAATGAATTTATTTATTATCTAATTATGCGTATTTAATTTTTGCAAAAGGGCAAGAAATCTCGTTTATTAAAGTTCATTAATTTGGTATTAGTGTTTGCGTAATAATTATTGAAATAAGAGAATAAATTCCAAATATTTAAATGAATTTATTTATTATCTAATTATACGTATTTAATTTTTGCAAAAAGTGCAATAAATCTCGTTTATTAAAGTTCATTAATTTGGTATTAGTGTTTGCGTAATAATTGTTGAAATAGGAGAATAAATTCCAAATATTTAAATGAATTTATTTATTATCTAATTATGCGTATTTAATTTTTGCAAAAGGGCAATAAATCTCGTTTATTAAAATCCATTAATTTGATATTAATGTTTGCGTAATGATTGTTGAAATAAAAGAATAAATTCCAAATATTGAAAAGAATTTATTTATTATTTATGTATGCGTATTTAATTGTTGCAAAAGGGCAGTAAGTCTCGCTTATTAAAATCCAATAATTTGATATTAATGTTTGCGTAATAATTGTTGAAATAAAAGAATAAATTCCAAATATTGAAAAAAATTTATTTATTATTTATGTATGCGTATTTAATTGTTGCAAAAGGGCAGTAAGTCTCGCTTATTAAAATCCATTAATTTGATATTAATGTTTGCGTAATAATTGTTGAAATAAAAGAATAAATTTCAAATATTTAAATGAATTTATTTATTATCTAATTATACGTATTTAATTTTTGCAAAAAGTGCAATAAATCTCGTTTATTAAAGTTCATTAATTTGGTATTAGTGTTTGCGTAATAATTGTTGAAATAGGAGAATAAATTCCAAATATTTAAATGAATTTATTTATTATCTAATTATGCGTATTTAATTTTTGCAAAAGGGCAAGAAATCTCGTTTATTAAAATCTATTAATTTGATATTAATGTTTGCGTAATAATTGTTGAAATAAAAGAATAAATTCCAAATATTTAAATGAATTTATTTATTATCTAATTATGCGTATTTAATTTTTGCAAAAAGGGCAATAAATCTCGTTTATTAAAGTTCATTAATTTGGTATTAGTGTTTGCGTAATAATTATTGAAATAAGAGAATAAATTCCAAATATTTAAATGAATTTATTTATTATCTAATTATGCGTATTTAATTTTTGCAAAAAGGGCAATAAATCTCGTTTATTAAAGTTCATTAATTTGGTATTAGTGTTTGCGTAATAATTGTTGAAATAGGAGAATAAATTCCAAATATTTAAATGAATTTATTTATTATCTAATTATGCGTATTTAATTTTTGCAAAAAGGGCAATAAATCTCGTTTATTAAAGTTCATTAATTTGGTATTAGTGTTTGCGTAATAATTATTGAAATAAGAGAATAAATTCCAAATATTTAAATGAATTTATTTATTATCTAATTATGCGTATTTAATTTTTGCAAAAAGGGCGATAAATCTCGTTTATTAAAGTTCATTAATTTGGTATTAGTGTTTGCGTAATAATTATTGAAATAAGAGAATAAATTCCAAATATTTAAATGAATTTATTTATTATCTAATTATGCGTATTTAATTTTTGCAAAAAGGGCGATAAATCTCGTTTATTAAAGTTCATTAATTTGGTATTAGTGTTTGCGTAATAATTGTTGAAATAGGAGAATAAATTCCAAATATTTAAATGAATTTATTTATTATCTAATTATGCGTATTTAATTTTTTCCAAAGGGCAAGAAATCCTGTTTATTAAAATCCATTAATTTGATATTAATGTTTGCGTAATAATTGTTGAAATAAAAGAATAAATTCCAAATATTTAAATGAATTTATTTATTATTTATGTATGCGTATTTAATTGTTGCAAAAGGGCAATAAGTCTCGCTTATTAAAATCCATTAATTTGATATTAATGTTTGCGTAATAATCCTTTATAAAAAAGGACAAGACACTTTCAGTTAACTTCACGTGGCAACGTTTATTCGTGATTCTATTGGCTGACGCTGACGACACATCCATTTTCATTAGTTCTCACACACACACATACACGTTATACGTTCGATACATTCAATTAATCGATAATCGATATTTTTGGGTTCATTTAAGTACTAACAACTAAGTTCACTTAGTCCAATATATATCCTGTAATAAATAATATATAATTTATTATATATTAATATAATGAATAAAATATTATTTTCAATTCGACGTATAATTAATTTTAAATAAATGTTTAAAAATGTTTTATCTGAACATAATCTGAACATAAAATAATAAAAATCAAGTTAATTATTAATCTGCGCTACCATGTGTCGATACACCACTGGCTCTATCTGTTGAGCAATTATCCATACGCTTTGTCGCTTGTGCGTGCGTATATCGGTGAATCGGTCTTCTTTGGTTGACATCAGCAAGCACCGCAAGTTCACAAAAAAAAAAAAATTGAAACGAAAATTTTTTTAGAAAAAAAAAAAAAAAAATAGAATATTTCGTATTTAATTACTTTTAAAATCATAATAAAAATAGTTTCTTATTAACAATTTTAATTATCACAATGACTGACATAGTATTTACATCGGATGAAGAGGTAGAGGCATTTCAGCCAGAAGATAAGTCCATGTAAGTTAATTATTAAATATATTATGCTTTATCTATATATTAATTATGTATCTATCTATTATTCAACTAAACTGATTCATCCATTAATTGAATTAATAATTAAATAAATTATTATTCAATTATTAATCTTGAATAGGCCGCTGATCAGGTTTAATTGTCAACCTAACCTCCTTAACTTTTTTTTCCATTTTATTATTAATAAATTCAATGTATTCCCGAATCGTCTCATTTAATTATTAAAAACATTTTTATTTTTTTCTTTTGTGTGTATTTACACTAATTGAATTTAATATTTTAATTCATTCTTAGTACAAATTCTTTTCCATGTGGCTTGAATTTTATCCATTGGCAGCTAATGCATCTATCAATTTATAATTCGAAATAATATTAATTCTTACTCTAATATATGCATTATTTATATTTTTAATAATCTTTTTCTCTTTTTCAACTTTTATTATCGAAAAAGTTATTGTTGGTGAGATTTTTCACATGTGAAAAACCTAACCTAATTTCCAGATTTAATTAAAGTTCAAGTTAATGAAATAAGTTGTTATTATTATTATATTAATATAAATCAATTTTTTTCCAGTGATATAATTGGTTATGTAGAGTGTATTGAAGGATTAAAAACATTAAAAACGGCTTCAGGTCATGTTCTCAAGTTTGTTGTTCACAACGCTTCGAAATCTCGGATTAGAGTGTTGGTATGGGGTACAGCACTTGCCACTCACTACGAACAATCCATCAAAATAAATTCGGTAAATTCTTTTGTCTTAATCAAGTATTTTTCATCCATACAACTCATGCCCACTGGAGGTTGTTATATAATTGTTTATTAATTTATTTATGTTATATTTAGATTGTTGAAATTACTGGAGGTAATTTAAAGACTGCGAATACTCATTTTCGTTTACCTAACGATAAAACATCAACTCTTGAATTCAATGTTCAATCACACAGTCTGCTTACTGTTCATGGACAATATGACTCATCAGACCATCGTGTTGTAAACGAAACATATGAGTTAATTGAACTGGATGACGTAATGCTGTTCAATGGCAATATCGGTATGACATAAAATTTTTTTTTTTATTAATGTATCAAAAACAACTTAACTTGACTAACTTCTATTATTTTTTTTACATATTTAGAAATTGACTGCTTTATCAAAAACGAATTCGTTAATGTTAAAACACTATCATCAAATTTTACGTCAAGGTGTTGTTGTTGATGGGCATTACAGGCTTACTGTACAAATTGTAAAGTTTGAGTCAAATCCCTTATTATCTAAAGGAACTCACGTTAAAATTCGTGGAGTAATGAACAAACAAGGTATGACATATGAATTTATTGACTTTTTTTTGTTGTGTACAACTTGATTGTAAATAAACATATTAATATATTAATTTTTTTTATATGCAGTTGGAGGATATTTAAAAGTAATGAGTATGGATCACATTATCATTGTTGATAATACAATCATGAGCCAGGTGGATTTAAGGAAATCGATTCACTCAGTTTGGTTAGTTCGCACGAAACGTTAATCTGATGATTGTCTTTCACAAGTGTCCAAAAAAAAAAAAATAGCTCCTCAAGCCAATGCTGCTGGTGAAATAATGTCAAATGATGCAAAACAAAAAACATCATTAAATCACAAAAAAGTTACACTAATTGACAAATCAGTAGTAACTGAAAAACTTGAATTACTTCAGAAATTAAAAGAGGATAATATAGTGAAAATAAAAATATCAAAATCATCACCAAAGGATCGTCGAGCAGCTATGTTGAATATTGCTCATTCAAATGCATCTGGGTCATCAAATGACTTTAGCAGTGATGATGATGATTGTATTGGTGACAAACGATATGATGATGTTGATAAACCAAGTCATGATGATTCTGATAAAACAAGCCATGATGATGATGATAAATCCAGTCATGATGGAAGTGATTATGGTGATGATAAATCCAGTCAGGATGATGAAAGTGATTCTTATGATCGTGGCAAACATGAGTCAAGTTGTAACAATGTGAAGACGAAATAATTATTGCTGTGAGTATGCATCGAGGCAGAAGATGCAAAGTTATAAATTACATATGCTATAATTTTTTATTTGTTTTTTCAGGTGTCAATAATACCAAAGAAGCTTGTGATGGTGAAGAAGACCAAGTTATTGTTTTAATTATTTTAAGGTAAAATTTGTGTGATCAAGTTATAACTTGATATGTTTCACATCCAATTAAAATAGAAACAAAAAGTATTAATAATTAGGTTTGGTACAAAAAATAATAATTGAGTTTTCTTCTGTGTTGTACACTTTGAATTTTTTGCAAAGTGTTTGTCGTAACTAACGAAATAATTATCGGCTATTTCATTTATTTTTTTTTTTTTTTATTTGCTCTGTTTCATTCACTTGAAATATATGGACATGGAATAAGTTAAAGTACGTGGCTCTGATTAGTCTTATTAATTATTTGCTTTCGCAAATAGTTCTAATAATGACAGTAAAAAAAAAAATATTTTTTTGTCGCTCATTGCATCTAATTATCGCTATTATAAATAATTTAAATATTTTATCATTATTAACTGCTGAATCGTAGGTAATCACAGTTACACAAAACATGAAAATATGAAGGACGTGATTAATAATAATCAATTATAGATATCATACATTGGATTATTATTTATTAGTCTTCAGTCAAACAATATCTTGATCAATATTTAATGCTTTTATGTAACTGTGATTCACTATGGTGAACGAGTTAATGATAGTTTAATTTTAAATTATTCATACTGCAACATCATCAGTTCATAACTTTGATTCATATAATACAACTCAATTATTATTTTTTATATGCATAATTTTATTCGTTATTTTCATGCAATATCAAATGATAATTGTTATTCGTTGAAGCGTTAAAATAATAATTGATTGAATGTTCGCTGTGATATTTAGCGTTAAAGGAATAGTTTATTATAATGACAAGAGCAGTGCACTGCTATCAAGTATTATGATTTTGTATTTGAATCAAGTAATAGCTTATATATAAATAAAATGTTGACAAGTTAGGATTCTTTAAGTTAAAACTGAAATATTATTTATGATTAAGATTGAGAATGAACATATTGATTAAATATCAAATGAATTGATATAAGAATTATATAATTTTTAATAAAGAATTCTTTATAAATCCTGTTGTTTTTTTTTTTATTGTCAAATTGTTTTTATTCAATTGTTTTTTCGTTATTTTGGTATTTAATTCGGTTTTTTTTTTTTTATGTAATTTGTTTTCATTCAATATTTAATAAGACGTTGACATTAATTTATTCTGATCATTAAGTTGCATTGAGTGATCACTGCAATTATGTTATTACTTTTGCGACAAAAAAATAAACTATCTGTGCGCAATTCTGGGACGCAGTTCTGGGTCCCTAGAAAAATAACTAAATCAGGATCACGTAAAAGTTGTACAGTGTAAAAGAACATCTACATATGCCTACGTACAAATTTCATTGTGTGCAATTGTGTGTGTGTGAAGTGTGAACTGCAGTTGCAGTTTAGACTTTAGTTCAGTTGAGTTGGAACCACATCAAACTACACGTGGAACCGTGTGGACATTAGCAGACATTAGAACTTGACTTAGAAAAATATTCATGGCGTATAAATTAATCAAATATATTGCTTGATTAATTAAAGAATTGTTTAGACTTTTTATGAGTCAAAAACAGAATTCACCAGTTGATAAATTGTTTATCCTGTGATAATATAGAGTTTGTTACCTGTCACATTTGACAATAACCTAACTGTTGGGTAACACGATCAACCAATCAACAAGCTGCGTACGAGTAATAAATTATTAGTATTATTATTGATGATACAAATTATTAAGGTAAATTATAATTTTCAAATATAAAACAACAGTTTTCATTATGTTTTTTGATGATTAATTAATTATGTTTTTTTATTTTTTCAGATTTTGAGGAACCTATTTTTTTGACATTTCAATTTGCCTCTAAAATTCTAACCTACGAATTGATCATCACATAAAAGAAATATTGTCAAGCTTGAAAATTGATTTTGTTGATAATATTTTTTTAACTTCTCAGAAGTTGTTTTATATAAAACAGATACAAACAGATACAAACAGATTAAAACAGATTAAAACAGATATAAAAAGATACAAATAGATAAGAAAAATACAGTATACAAACAGAAATTAGAAAAATATTTGTCATACAGATACATACAACTATTATATATAATCAACTTATGATAAAATTTATAAAAAATTTTTTTTTTGTTAATAAAACAATTAATGTAACATCTAAAAATAAATAAAAGCAACTATTATTTTTTTGTTTGATAAAAACTAATTGTTTTCAATTTTTTGCATTAAATTTTTCTGACATTTCCAGTTTGCCTTCGCCCGTAAATAGCGTTGGGTAACTTTTACAGTTTCATCCGATTGAATATATAATACGTATACTACTGAATAATACGTAAATAACTGAAATATACGTAAATAACTGATATATATACGTAAATTACTGAATGGTTCGTCTGACAATTTCCAACGCCCTCTGTTTTTTGTTAAATACATTGAATCTAATTATACTAATTATAATCAATTTTATTTTTTACATTGAGACAAATCAAATTGCTCGAATTTATTATTTACAATTAGACTAGGACAATTATCAGATACAGCAGCCGAACATAATTATCGAATTATAAATATTAAAATGGGTAGACGTAAAATCATACGTTCAGTTGAAGAAGAAGAACAATTTCAACTGTTGAAACGACAAAAAATTAATGCTATTCGAAAAGATACCCGAAGTGAAGCTCGAGTTTTAGAATATTTGACTAATAATAATAATAATAATAATAATAATAATAATAATAATAATAATCTTCGCCTGGGCGTAATTAATATCGATGAACACTATATAGGAAAAATGGATGTAAAATGTAGTCATTGTCACGCGAGACATTTTAAAGTGGAAAAAGTTACCTATAACAATAACTCATTTAATACTTGCTGTAATCATGGTGAAGTTGTACTAGATTCCTTGCCTGATCCACCACAAATTTTAAAAGATCTCTTCAATCGGTCACATGAACTTTCAAACCATTTTCACGATCGGGTACGATGTCTTAATAATGCTGTAGCATTTGCTTCTTTTAACGCTAATCTCATAAATTTCAATTCCGTAAATCGAAGACCAGGTCCTTACTGTTTCAAAATTCAAGGTCAAATTTATTATCAGATGAATACTTCTTTATATCCATCCGCTGGTGAGCTTCCTTCTTACGGCCAATTATTTATTATTGATCAAAATGAATCTACTAATATACGATGTAATACGTTTTCAACTTTGAATAGGGAAATTGTAGATGCTGTGGGTCAAGCACTTCGTGAATACAATACTTTTGCTAAATCTTATCAGATGATGCATGAAGAGTTGCAACGATTGACGATCGGCACTGAAGAACCTGAAATGCAATTACTATTCACATTAAAACCCGGAATGGATGCAAGAAGATACAATCCACAAAAAGTCAATGAGGTAGCAGCACTTTTCACAACAACTGCTGATGGAGATATTCCAGAATTGTACGTAACAGTACATAATAAAAAATCTAAGAATCTCCAGTTCATTAGCTCCATGGATCCAACTGTTGAGCCATTAGTTTATCCATTATTTTATCCCCATGGAACACTTGGTTGGCACTCAAATATAGCATGTGTAAATAAAAACAGAAGAGTTACTAGAGCTACTTACATAAAATACAGGATTGCAGTTCGAGATTTTGACAACGTTTTTTTAATGGGAGGGCGCTTATTTCAACAGTGGATCGTAGATAATTACGTAAAAATAGAAAAAGATAGAATGACTTTCTGTAGAAATAACCAAAAATCGATTCGAGCTGATACTTATCAAGGCTTAATAGATCATTTACAACAACAAGCAAACAGTTCTAACCAACAGCTAGGAAAAATGGTAGTTCTTCCGTCATCATTCACTGGTTCCCCACGTAACATGTTACAACATTATCAAGACGCAATGGCAATTGTTCGCAAATTTGGAAAACCAGATCTTTTTGTAACAATGACTTGCAATCCGAATTGGCGCGAAATTCAAGAAAATTTATTACCTGGCCAGACATCATCTGATAGACCTGACATAGTCTCACGTGTTTTTAATATAAAAAAAGAAGAACTGATCACTACTATTGTCAAAAAAAAATTATTTGGTGAAACTCTTGCGTATGTATATGTCATAGAATACCAAAAACGTGGTCTTCCACATATTCACTTACTTATAATACTAAAGAGTAATCATAAAATTGTAACATCTGATGTAGTTGATAAATACATTTCAGCTGAAATTCCACTGTTAGCAGACGACCCAATTCTTCACAATATTGTTATGAAAAATATGATTCATGGTCCATGTGGAGCTTGGTGTAAAGACCAAAATGGCAAATGCTCTAAGCATTTCCCAAAGTCATTTCAAAATGAAACAATAATGGATGAAAATGGCTATCCAACTTATCGTAGGAGGAATACTGGAGCGCATAATCGTCCACAAGGAGGAACTGCTGATAATCAGTACGTTGTTCCTTACAATGCCACATTACTTAAGTTATTCAATTGCCATATTAATACAGAAATAGTATCCAGCATCAAATCTGTTAAATATCTTTATAAATATATATACAAAGGACATGATGCTGCAGCTGTAGAAGTTGTTGATGAAACAAGTGATATAGGAGAGCTTAATCATGACGAAATTCGTAATTATATCGAAACTCGATATGTTGGCCCTGTAGAGGCATGTGATCGAATAATGGGCAGATCTTTGCAAAAGAAAAGTCATTCAATTATGAGGTTACCAGTTCATTTGCCAAATCAACAAAGTGTCATTATTAGTGATGAAGGAACAGAAGATTCAATAAGGACCGCTTTAGAAAAAACAACTATGTTGATCGAGTACTTTGCTTTAAATCAACGCGATCCAGTCGCAAGACAATACACCTATGCCGAAATTCCATCACATTTTGTTTTCAAAAAATCGACTAGCAGCTCTAATAAATCCTTATCTTGGGAAACACGTCAAAAGCAATTTAGTGTTGTTGGTAGAATGTACTCTATCAGTCCTCATCAAATGGAATTATTTCATTTACGCTTATTATTATTAACAGTTAAAGGAGCCACCAGTTTCGAAAATTTACGAACAGTTGATGGCATGATCTATGATACTTACCATAGAGCATGCTTAGCTCGAGGTCTCATTGAAGATGACTCAGAATGGACAAGGGCGCTGACAGAAGGAGAAATATGGATGATGCCTCGACAATTGAGAAATTTATTTGCAAGCATACTAATACACTGTCAACCAAGTTGTCCTGGTGATCTATGGAACCAGTTCAAAGATGCTTTATCACAAGATTTCCAAAGAAACAATTCTTTATCTGACTCACACTGTAAAGCATATCATGAAATAAATAATTTATTGTCTGGTAATCGACGTAGTCTGAGTGATTTTCCCAGTATGCCACCGCTAGATGATTTTGTAATTAATTCATCTGCTGATCATAATTGTCAAGTAGCAATATCTCTATATCATCAAGATGTTGGTCAACGTCAGTATAGGCAATTGAATGTAAAACAAAAAGCAATAGTTGATTCAATTTTCGAAGTCGTAATGTCGGATAATAAAGCAAAGAGTTTGAAAAGATGTTATTACGTAGATGGACCAGGTGGATCAGGGAAGACTTTCATTTACACTACTTTATATCATTTGCTAAAAAGCAAAGGAAAAAAAATTTGCACGATGTCATTCACAGGTGTTTCTGCAATATTGCTTCCAAATGGGCAGACTGTCCACCATTCTTTCGGATTACCAGTTCCTTTATTTGCAGATTCAACTTCTCACATAAAAATACAATCACAGGAAGCACAGATTATGAAAGAGTATGACTTAATAATTTGGGATGAAGGTCCAATGGCACCAAGATATTGCATGGAAGTAGGTGATAAAACTTATAAATATTTTATGGATAATGATTTACCATTTGGTGGCAAAGTTATGTTAATTGGTGGTGATTTCAGGCAATTACTTCCTGTCAAAATGAACGCTACTCGGACTGAGTTGGTCAATTTGTCAATCAAATTCAGTCATTTATGGAAACATTTTTCTGTACTTTCATTAACAGAAAATATGAGAACATTGCCAGAAGAAACAGAATTTGCAAAATATCTTTTGGATCTTGGGGATGGTATTTTGAATGATAATAATAGTAATATATTAGCTCCAGAACGATGTGTGGCTAAAAGAACTGACGACATTGTAGAAGTAATGTTTAAAGAGCTACTTGATAATCGAAGATATGATGAACTCACAACAGTTGCTGTTTTGTCAGCACGAAATGTTGATGTCGATGAGATAAATAACCGAGTTGTAGAACTACTTGATAAAGGTTCTGAAAAAATTTATACTAGCATAGATAGTACAGAAAATTGTGACAACGGAGATATTGAAGATGCTATACTACCAGAATATCTACAATCATTAAATCCTCCTAACTTTCCACCTCATGAATTAAAATTAAGAAACAACTGTGTTGTCATGCTTCTTCGAAATCTCAGTATTGCTGAAGGTTTATGCAATGGAACGCGATTGCAAATATTACAGTTAGCGAACAACCTTCTTCAATGTAAAATTTTGACAGGAGACAAAACGGGAAGTATCGTGTTTCTTCATCGTATAACTTTATATTGTGAGAACATTTATCCTTTTACTTTTAAACGACGTCAGTTCCCAATCAAGTTAGCTTTCGCTATGACAATTAACAAAAGTCAAGGGCAAACTTTTAAAAGAATAGGTTTAGATCTTCGTAAAGATGTGTTCAGTCATGGACAACTATACGTAGCTTTTTCTCGAGTTCGATCTTGGGAATCATTACGAATTTTTTTGGGGGAACAACGTGAAGATGATTTCATTAAAAATTATGTATACAAAGAATTATATTTGTGAATTATTGAATATAAAATAAATTACAAAGGTATAGTTCTGTCGTTTACCGACTCATTAACTTTGACTGTACGAGTGCTGCGAAGCGTATTTGATGTCAAAGTGGCTTAATATATGAGTTGTAAGACGGACTTAAGTCTTCATCAATTGATCAATAGCAACCATCCAGTGTGATTAATTACGAATTACCAGAAAAAAACTTGATTTCCCAGCATTAAATAGAAAAACTTAATAGCTCATTGATTATGTCTTAGTAAAAATTCAGAAAATAGATTCTTCGTACAGCACAGCCAATGATTAATAAAAAAACACGACCGCGCAAGCGGGCGTTCAGTCTCGTTGTTGAAATAAAAGAATAAATTCCAAATATTTAGATGAATTTATTTATTATTTATGTATGCGTATTTAATTGTTGCAAAAGGGCAATAAGTCTCGCTTATTTAAATTCATTAGTTTAGTATTAATGTGTATGTAATAGTTATCGCAATAGGAAAAATGAATTCTAAATATTTGAATGAATTTATTTAATCTTATTAATTGTTTTAAAAGGGCTATATATCCCCGTGTTTAAGTCCATTAATTTAATATTAATGTATGCGTATTAATTGTTAAAAAGGGCGATAAATCTCGCGTATTTAAATCCATTAATTCGATATTAATGTGTGCGTAATAATTTATTGAAACAGGAGAATAAATTCCAAATATTTAAATGAATTTATTTATTATTTATGTATAAAATAATAACTGTCGCCAAGGGCTAATTAATTTACTATTAATTTACGCATAATCATTGTCGAAAAACGACATGAAATCCTAAATATTCAAATCACTAATTTATTGTTAATGTATGCGTGATAATTATCAAAAAAAAAATTGGCATATCTTTACAACAATTAAATTATTATTTATTTGTAATAAACTATTGTTGAAAAGGGAAATTCAATCCCAATCATTTAGACCAATTCAATTATTATTTAATTGTTGTTGAAAAAGGACGTTAAATCCCCAAATATTCAATTAGAGTAAATTATTATTTATTTATAGTACATATCGTTGAAAAGGAAATTTAATCCTTTACATAAATTAAATTATTATGTATTTCTTATAATTATTGTTGAAAAGGAATTTTGATCCAAATGTTTAAATTAATTAATTTATAATTAACATGAAATCAAATTCAAATTTGATAACAATAATGTCTGTTCGCACTCACTTACGTAGTTTGTTTGTTACTTATTATAATTATTATTGGTTTTAATATTCCTAAAAGTATTATTTTAAATTGTTAGGTAAAGATTAATTGACTTATTTGGTACAGGCATATTTAAACAACTTAAGCCTACAATTAGTCATGCACTTTTTCCATGCTGTTATTTTATTTTATATTTCTTCTCTCTTTTCTTTTCTTTTGTTTGATCTTCTTCGTGCCCGGATGTCGGCTATCGTAACGATTACAAAAGGGGGTACTTTGACCGTGAGAGAAAAAAAAATTTTAAAATTTGGGGAAACCCAACAACACCCTAGGTAGTAAAATAAAAAGATAAGAAGGGACCGGAAACATTAAAATAAAATTTTAATGTTTTTCCGAAGAGAAAAAAAAACTATTAAATTTTATTGCTAAAGGTCGTGTGGATTTGTGCAATTTTATTTGCCGACCATGGCAAATTTTATTTAGTTTATTTATTTTATTTTATTTTCATATTTTTTCTTTTTTTTTTTAAAGCGAATTTTACCCTGAAAAACAATTTTATTTGCCCTTAGTCCTTTTATTTTATTTATATTTATTTTTATTTTTTTTTTTAAACAAAACGTGTTAAATTTTACTCTAAAAAACAAAAGATAAAAAAACTTTGATTAAAATCTACATGAGATATTGAATTACCAGTAGTGGAGGAAAGTCAATATACAAAAAAAATGAAAGCAATGTTATAAAACTACAAACAAAATAAGTGATAACTAAAAAATTTTTTGTAAGTCTATGTTTACTACAGTTAACATCCTACTACCAGAAATTGTACAAAATGATATATCAGAAGATATAGCGCTAGTTCTAGAAATGCCCCTCACTCTCGAAAAGGCCAAGCTGGATCACGTTGAAAAGGTTAGGTCCTCGGCTCTCGTAAAAAATGTTCAGCCAGAAAGACTGGCTGACGCAGAAGATCACGCTGACGCTGAGGTGGATGACATCATGACTCGCAACAGTCCAGTCTCAGAACGTTTTGAGGCATTCAGTCTAGGGGTTGTCAACACACCCGATTCGGATCTCGGACATTTGGATACCGCAGTACGTTTCTTAGTGAAACAGTTCACGAAGGATCCCGCACTATCACGCGATATTGTCAGAGGAGTCACAGCTCTCAAACGTCCCCGCGAAGACGATGATGAAGCTAGCGATGCCAAAAGGAGTTGTACTTCCTTGACTTGCAGGAGCACTCGTGGATCTCCAAGAGATCTACGAACTCCCTCCTCTTGGATCCCGACACCAACTGGAGACTTCAAAGTGCCATCGTTCGCTATCAGAAAGGCAAAACAACCGGTTGGTAAGAAGGCTGATGTTGGAAGTAATTACGATCAAGGCAAACATCATGACTGGATGATAAAAAAAAACTTCCCACAACCACCAAGACAGGCTCTCGCAAGAAACGCTCTCGATCAAGGTGCTGTCGTCACACGAGTGCAATCATTGAGTGGTGCTGCAAGACCACCAGCAGTTGGCGCTGTAGCAGCTGTCTACTACAACTGTCGTGCACCAGTTCAACGGTATATGTACCAAAGCTCCAGCATCTAAAGAGTTCTGTCAACGATGTGGACGTCGAGATACCAATCAATATCACACTGTATTTTAATTGCAAATAGCAATAACCACAATTGCATATAAAATGGACAAGATAAAGGCAATTATATTGAACAAATACCATATTCAAGTCGGTATTATTTGGCGGTATTATAAATTCTATTGATTTCAAAAATAACATCAATATTATTGGAGAAATATTTAATAATCATATTATTGAAGGTATAAATAATGAGGTTATGAATAAGGATTATAATAATACAAACTGCAATATAATAGAAAATCCAAAAATTGAAATTAAGATTGGGGAAAATGAGCAGTGGGCGTTGGTTGATTCTGGTAACCAGGTAACTGCTATGTCTGATGAGATATATAGCCAACTACCAAGGTCATCTACTATTTTAAGAAAATTACCAGTGGTTAATACTTAGATTAGTCTTGCCATAAATAAACACAAAACGTTAATTAAAAAACCAGTATTATCAAAGTTTACTATTGATCATATTGAATTCAATCATGTTGTATTAATTATACCACATTTAAACCAAGATATTATTATGGGTAGTGATTGGTGCATTAAAAATGAAATTGACATCATTTATTCAAAGGAGGGAATTGAAATTGATAATGATAACATTATTTCAAATCATGTATTATTCTATGACAATAATACTAGAATCATAGATCAAGGAAATAATGCAAATAAAATATTAAATATCATATCTGAGAATGTTGATAATAATTTAATTATAATACTATTGTTGAGGATCATTATAACAATTCTATAGAAGTAACTGAACATCAACAATCGATGTTTGATACATTATTACAAAATAACGAGTTTATTCTTTCTGATAAACCAAGTCTACAAAAATTAGACGTACATAAATTACGAATAAAACCTGGTATTGTTTCGGTCAAAAAGAATTACCCTGTTGCATTATCATTAGGAGAAGATGTGACTCAGATAAATAAAATGTTGGAATACAACATATTCAAATTATCAGAAAGTGATATATGTAACCCTATGGAAGTAGTAAAAAAATCAAATGGTAGTGTTAGGATATGTCTGGACGGCAGAGTTGCTAGATGCTCGGGCAGTGGAAGAGCCACCTAGTGGCGCTGAAAGGGCCAACAAGGGCCATTTTTTAGTGATCGAAGCGCCAACCAAAGCGCCAGATTTAAATTTAATTTTATTAAGAAAAACACATACAGGAAAATTTTTTATTATTTTTTTATTATCTTCATTAATATATATTTCATATAATTATAAAGTGTAATAATTTATATACTATTGCATATTTTTTTTTTTTCAATAATACTCATGGTGGTCACTTCAATGATCATACCAACTTCCAGCTATGGTGCACCAACATATTTTTTTTTTTTTTTTTTTTTAAAAATATATATATTATTGAATATATTATTTTTATTTTAAAAATACGTAATTTTTGGTTACTGATAGCACATGTTATTATTTTAATATTATTAATATTATCATTTTAATGTTTTATTGCATATAATTTTTTACAGCCTCGTCAAAAATTTCAAATGCTTCAAGAACTTGTAAATTATTAACCATTTCTTGTGTATCATCTTCTAGATTTTTTTTTTCATACATTTTTGCATTAAAACGATGAAGCATATCTTCACTTGGTACATAGCTTTTGCAACATATTTGATGGACACGCATATACATTTTTACTCGTATAAGAGCTACGAGCATTTCCATTTGCATTTTATTTCTGACCTTGGTTTTAACTGCTGACATTACACTAAAAATCCTCTCTACCCCTGCATTACTAATTGGTAATGATAAAGTTGTTAATGCAAATTTAGCCAAATCATGAAAAGTTCTTCCACCATTATTGTTTTTGATTCCCCACACAGCAACCCAAAAATCTGATGTATCAATTGTATCACGTTCAACAAAGTCTGTTGATATATCACTAAGCCGAAGTACTTGCAGACGACGCCATTAAGGCTGGAATAAAAGCAGTTGAAAGACACATTGATGGTGAAAAGTATTTTATTTTCTCAAAAACACCAACATTGTGTGGTATTTTTTTTTGAATTTCTTTGCACAAACGAACCATGAATTTAACAAATCTTTCTTGCAACTCTTTCAGATTTTTAGATGGATATTTATTTTTTTTTATTTCTTCATCAAATTTGTAACCAAAATCAACTGATTCTAGTGGAAGTAAAGAATTACCAAATTCATTATTGGCATGTATCACAGCTTGCCTCACAGCATCAAGATCAGCTTGACTCAATATTGCTGAAGTATGAAGACTTTGTGATGATGATGATGATGTTGTTATGTCAATGAGTGGTTTTAAAGTACTGAATTTAAAAATTCTTCTTGCTAGTGATACTAGATAAATCCTATCATCAGAAAATAATTGAGTAATATCACCATTATCTTGTTGAAATGCTAAGTTTAATTGGTATACATCTTTTAAAATTTTATTGAGAAAAATCAAGTACAAGTGGTTTTTATCATCTTTGTACATTTCAGCTAATGTTCTAGCTGAAATATTGAAGTAGTTGATGATGATTCACTTATTTGCACAAAAAATCCTCTCAGTTCTTCCCATTGTTTTAAAATTATATCATTAGCAAGGTATACAACTAACCAACGAGTTGTTGATAAAGACAACAATTTGGGTGGTTTTTTTTTCTCATTACGACTTGCATGAAACTCTCCATACATTGATAAGCGTAATCCGCTATTAGAAAACCAGTTATTTGTTTCACGTAACAAGTATAATAAACTCGATGGCAATCCTTAAGTTGCATAATTGGCACACTTATCGAGAGAATGGCACGTACATTTAACAAGCACCAAGTTTGTTACATCTTTTTTTAATAAAGTAAAAAGACTGTGATTCACACCACACAAATTAGCAGCTCCATCAGTACCAATACCAATCAGTCTTTCTAATTTTAAACCAACATCATTCAAAAATTTTTTAAATACAGCATGTAATTCAATAGCTGTTGTAATAGTCACCAAACTAAACCCAAGAAAATTGGTGATGATTTTTTTTTGCTTCAGACTAAAATACCCGATACAATAAGCCATAAACTTGTTGGTGGATACGTCTGTCGATTCATCCAGAATTATCAAATAAGGTTGATCATCAAGGTCATCAATCAACTCGTGTAACAATGATGGTCCAATTACATTTGTAATTAACATAGAGGCTTTAGTGCGATGAAGCTTTAGATTTGCTAATGAGCTACCTTTACTGTACTGATTTAATATTTCAGTTATGTGATCAAGACTGCACATTGTGCCATGAACTGCAGCATTTATTACAAGTTTAATATCTATAATTTTACTTTCATTCGAGCCAACTGGATAAATACCTATGAAAAAAATTTTTAAAAACAGTACAAATTAATGTCAAAAATAAATTCATCAAAAAAATAGACAAATTTTATCAAAATATACTGTACCACTTTTAGCTAAAACCGGTTGAGTTTTTCTTATTCTTGATGAAGCTGCTTGCTTGTGAACATTTGTTTCACTATGTCTTTTAATTGAGTTTTCGTGACATCTCAAAGCTACGTTGCACCAGGTACAATATGCTGTTTTTGATTATTAATTCTGTGTTTTGGAGGACATTCTTTGAGCCATCCTAAGATTTATAAATGACAATAAATATATAAAAAATATGATGATGATGACAAAAATAACAATAAAAGAACAATTATTCCTGTGTAAACACTAACCTTTGAATTCTGATCATTTCTCCCAGTCTTTTTGATAAACTCTGTCATTATCAGCTTTTGTTTTTTTTGTCATTTCAAAATTTAAAAATATAAATATATGTGTATATTATAATAATATATTATATTATGAGATTTATAAATGACAATAAATATATAAAAAATATGATGATGATGACAAAAATAACAATAAAAGAACAATTATTAATTACAATTATTCCTGTGTAAACACTAACCTTTGAATTCTGATCATTTCTCCCAGTCTTTTTGATAAACTCTGTCATTATCAGCTTTTGTTTTTTTTGTCATTTCAAAATTTAAAAATATAAATATATGTGTATATTATAATAATATATTATATTATGATTTCTATTTGTCTATTATATGATTAGACAGAACTTTGTCTATCCTTCAGATGGTTTTCAGTTGATGTGTGTGACGCCTGATGGTATGTTTATGTACAACTTAGGTATTAGTATTTACTATGTATATACATATACGTATTCTACATATATTTGTCTTTGTGTTTGTAAATTGAACCAATCAAAAAATCAGCCCACACAGAGCGAAGCCATCTACGGCGAAAAAAAAAAAAAAAATTACCAATCATCGGTCGAGGGGCCATGATGGCCCCCAAGCACCAAGTTCAAAATTTTAAGAGCTAAATTGACAAGCCAGGGGCCAAGTCTGGCAACTCTGCTGGACGCGAGATTTATTAATGAACACATTGAGGGCGACAATGAACAGCCACCTTTTATTGGTGAAATTATGCCAAATTCATAGATAAAAAAATATTTACCATGTTAGACTTGACCTCGGGTTACTGGCAGATACCTTTAGACGAAGAATCACAGAAGTATACTGCTTTTTTGTATAATACAACTCTGTACCAGTTCTGCCGATCACCATTCGGAATTGAATCATCGGGATGTGCGTTTATTTGTGCCTTAAAAAAATGCGTTCAAGAGTGATTTTGATGAGTTTTTAACATACTATGTTAATGATTCGTTAATTGTCTCCAGTACAAATGGTATGTGATAGATTACACGAACAAAGTTATAAACTTAATTCGTCTAAAGCTTAATTCTTACGTAATCATTTTCGGGTTTTGTTATATCTGAAAAAGGGTATACCTCAAACCTTGATAAGTAATTTTATATTTTGAAGAACCAGAAAATAAAAAAGATTGACAACAATTCCTCGGAGTTTGTAACTATTACAGTAAATTTAGTGTGGCCTACGCGTATTCCGTTGACCATTTAAAGTATTTATTGAAGGCTGATAAAACTTGGGAATAAGGTGATACACAAAGTCATGCATTTTATAAGTTAAAAAAAAATTTTTGCAAAATTCAACAATTTCATCATTATGATTTGAATAAAAAATTCATCGTACAAACAGATGCGTCTAACAAAGGTATTTGTGGTGTGTTATTTCAAAGAAATGATAAAAGTAAACCCTTTTTAATCTCGGTAGTGAGCCGATGCTTACAACCAGCAGATATAAATTATACAACAACTAAGCGTGAATTATTGGCAATTGTTTATCCATTGAATAAGTTTAGAACTTTTTTAATCAATTGTACATTAAATATTTTAACTGATCATCATTCTCTTGTGTTTATTAAAAGCAGTCCATACTATTCTGGTAGATTAGCTAGGTGAAATTTGTTATTGCAGGAATTTAAGTTTAATATTGATAACATTGTAAAGGTAGTGACAACTTTATAGCTGATTTTTTTAGTAGAAATCGAGACAGCAAGTTTCATAAGCTTAGCTCTAAATTCGTGGGTATTCCATCAATTGTTGTAGGTGATAATTCTCAAGATAAATTTATTAATCAATTAAAATTAGATCCAAGTTTTGAGCGTGATATAATTGATTCAAATAAACTTCAAGAAAGTGATAATAATTTGATGATATACGTGGATAATAAAATTAAATCAGGTGATAATAATTTTAGACGTTATAACAATTTGTACTTTCATAAAACATCTTATGATGATAAATGGAAATTAATTGTACCAGTTGTAAGGTGTGGATTCCTCACTTCACTTATTTTATAATTTAATTTAATTTCAAACAATAATTTAAAAGATAGACACGAGATTTATATTTAATATTAATAATAATGAAACAATTTATTTAACAATTAGACTATAATAATTTAACGAAACACAATATGTATATATTATTGGTTGTGAGGTGGCATAGCCACATCACCAATACAAATTTATAAGTATAGTTCCGACGCACCGTTTGGCTTGGTGGCCGGACTAGAAGCGAAGAGAGCAGAGTCTCAAGCAACAAGACGGAGTGAGGGTTCTCGTCACCCACACATAGATACATAGCTAACACCTCACTGACTATGTCACATGACATGCCAGTGTGGTGGGAGACATCAAATATTCTATCTCGCTACACAGTGAATCGTCGATACCACGAAGCCATATCATGAAACCTACGTACCTGCTTTGGCGATTGAGGTAAAGTTGAGGTTTTTGTGCTGAAAAATTTCCAATTGCTGAAGTTTTCTCGGTATCTACCCGTAACTCTTCACTATTGAGTACAAACCCTGGGTATTTCACCTGTGCGTGACAGAACCAGCTTTTGTCTCTGTTAAAAGAGTTAAAAGAGTTTTGAGGAAAGGATTCGAAAAAGGCCAACCACGAGATTCTTCTTAATTCAACCTGCTTGTACTGCACGTCTGACCACATTGTGGAAATTATTAAAGTACTAAATTTTAACCTGAAATTCATTTGTCTGTCTAATTTCAATTATTACATAGTAATTCGTAATATCCTTATATATATATATATATATATATATATAAAATTGAACCTGTCAAAAAAAGAATTTTTTGTACCCCTCCTGAGGTCTAAATTTAGTTCTTTATGATGACACAAAAAGAAAAAAGAATTTTTTAGGATTTTTTTTTTGAGCCTGCTCATCGGGTTTTTGTATTTCCCATTTTGATTAACACGCACGTATGGCTGTATATCTTTGAAACTACCATAACTCAGTCAGTTTAATCCTAGAGAGTTGATATAGTCTCATTTTTGGCTCAAAATACCTTTAAATTGTCACTGTACATTTTTTGTACTGTTAATAGTTTGTTTTAAGAAAAGCTCAAAAATCATGACTTTATATTTATATATTCAATTTAACTTGTAAACGTATTTTATTATTATTATTATTAAGGTAAGTATTATTATTCGAAAATATAAAATTGTTGAGCTTGATAAAGAGAAAAAATTTTTATGTTAAATAAAATATGTTTAAGCTGCTAAAATGGAAATCATGATTTTCAAGCTTTTTTTGAGACGAAAAAACAGTACAAAAATTAATACAGTGATATTGAAGGTATTTTCATAAACTACAAAATGAGACTAATATCAACTTTCTATTTAAAACTGACTGATGCTGAAGTCAAATATGCAATACGCACGCGAGTTTATCAATAAAGGCAAAAACCCGATATTTCAAATAAAACTTTGTCATCGTAAAAGAATGAGGCCCCGAATACTCGAAATACAAAATTTTTTTTTTAGATCTATACTGAACCTGTTCATATATGATGACAAAAAAATAAAAAAATTTTTTTTTTAGGATTTTTTTTGAGCCTGCTCATCGGGTTTTTGTATTTCCCATTCGATTAACACGCGCGCGTATGGCTGTATGTCTTTGACTTTGCATAACTCAGTCAGTTTTAATCCTAGAAAGTTGATATTAGTCTCATTTTGTAGCTTATGAAAATACCTTCAAATTGTTATTGTATATTTTTTTTGTACTGTTTTTTGTTTTTTCGTCTCAAAAAAAGCTTGAAAATCATGATTTGCAATTTAACTGCTAAACATATTTTATTTAACATAAAAATGTTTTTCTCTATCAAGCTCAACAATTTTATACTTTCGAAAAATAATACTTATCCTACTAATAATAATAATAAAATACGTTTACAAGTTAAATTGCATATACCTGCAAAGTCATGATTTTCAAGCTTTTTTTGAGACGAAAAAACAAAAAACAGTACAAAAAAAATATACAGTGACAATTTGAAGGTATTTTCATAAGCTACAAAATGAGACTAATATCAATTTTCTAGGATTAAAACTGACTGATTTTTCCCTCACCCTCTCAGATTCGAAAACAAATTTTTTTTTTGAGTTAGTCATCGACTCAGATGTACCTCTGATTTTTTTTTTATTTTTACCATCATTAACCGCCGAGCCAGAATCAAAAAACGCCTCCTTCACAAGAGTAAACTACGATTTCGCCATTTTTTAAAATTCTGATTTTTTTACTGTGAATATAATATAATATAATATAATATAATAGTAGAGCACAAGATTAGCTCAATTTCCAAATTTCATCATGGGATAACGATGGGTTCATTATAAAAAATTTTTTTTTCCATGTGAAAATTACTAAAATCAGGCAAGATCATATCCCAAAAACAGGTTTTTTTGTTTGTTTCGTATAGGAAATTTCCTCACGATTACGGAAAAAATACAAAAGAAATTCCCACGCATGCGCAAAGTGGTTAAAAATCAAGTTAAATTAAATATAATTAAAATATTTGTTTTCGAATCTGAGAGGGTGAGGGAAAAAACCCTGTGAGTTGACATGGAATGCCCCATATATATATTCACTAATAATTATATATACATACAGTGGTGGTTTCGGAGACTAGTTCATATATACAATGGTGGTTTTGAGGACATTTGGTAGTTTTGAGGACGGTCCTCAAAACAACATCTCAGTTAATGGTGGTTTTGAGGACGGTCCTCAAAAAAATGAATTGACGCATAGAAGGACGTCGAAGTTAACTTGATGAAACTTAGAAAGGTAAGAAGCCCTGTGGTCTAGTGGTCAAGGCGTTTGCCCGGAAAGCAAAAGACCCGGGTTTGATTCCCGGCGGAGGAACTTCGTTATTTTTTCTAAGTTTCTGGTTTTTTTTTCAAAAAATGAATTGACGCATAGTAGGACGTCGGAGTTGATTTGATGAAACTTAGAAAAAATAAGAAGCCCTGTGGTCTAGTGGTCAAGGCGTTTGCCCGGAAAGCAAAAGCCCGGGTTCGATTCCCGGCGGGGGAACTTCGTTATTTTTCCTAAGTTTCTGGTTTTTTTCAAAATACCCATTTGAAAAATATGCTTTGGTGGTTTTGAGGACTTTTTATTTTACCAGGTATAATTTTCATAAATTGAAATGTGAAGTAGGTATTACGACCGATTTATCTTCAATTGATTCCATCTTAAACTATAAATAGTAATGATTCGATGAAAAAATTCAATTATTGACCAAAATAAGAATTTTTTGGTGTTTCCCTGAAACCTCCATTCCAAGAACATCATTTTTCGATCTAATGGAGGTTTCAAGGACTTTTGATAAAAAAGCAACATTACTGCGCTAAATGCATTTTTACGATTCAATTCAAACTACAAACATGTTCTCAGTGAATTTTCAGTATAAAAAAAATATCACTATGCTTTATAATAACATTTAACTTAATTATATCTGTTTTAATATTGCATGTCCCCGAAACCACCAATTGACCTTTTTTTTCACACAGAGGCAGTTTTGAGGACTTAATTTTTTGAACCTCAATTCGATGGAACAGTCGAATTTATGAATTTCGATATTAATTTTCTGGCAGTTCTCAATAAGATTCTTCTCTTTTCATGAAATTCATCGTTGAAATTGCAGTCGACTGGATAATAACTGTCGATTCTACTTTAATCTAAATGTCCCTAAAACCACCATTTTACGGATTTCGTATCTCCAGTTATTGGCAGTTTTGAAGACATTCTGTAAAAATAGAAAATGCACAGGAATATGCAGAAATAGTGTACTCGTTTTTAAGAATCTTTAAGCATATCTGTAATCTATAAGACATAACAACAAGTTTTTTCGGAAAACACAAAAAAAAAATTGTTCATCAAACAATTGTTGAAAGTCTTCGAAAGCACTATGACATACAATTTTTATAATTGTGGAATGGTTATTTTGAGGACATATGCTAAAATTCGAATAATAAAAAGATATGATATTTAATACGAGTTCTACTGAAGCTTTCTTTGTGTCCACAGAACGTAGAGGTTCAGAAATTTCATAGAACCTTTCTGATAATCTCAAACGATACTCAAATATAAACGGAATTGACGACGTAATTTCAAAACGTCTTCAAAACCACCATACTACGAAATTTTTTTAGTCGTAGAACGGTGGTTTTGAGGACTTGCAGCCTATACCGGAAATTATAAAATTAATCTTACAAACTTAAAATGGAGCCATTCTTCTACACTGTAACTTGTTATAGTTTTAATAATTTATTGGACAAATCAAATCCTAAAGACTATCACACGAGACCAGAATTTAAGGAAATTCTCCGACGAAAAACGCGTTGACTGGAAAGACGGTCGTTCTGTAATTTTTCGACATGGAAAGTTCAGACAATTTTTTCCGGTTTTCCGGAACCTTAGAAATGATTGATCACCTTGAATCAGTAGCCTGAACATCGAGATACCGCCTTAATTTAGTAGCATTAGAAATTCTTAGATATCGTCGGGAAAACCGAAACTTAATTCGTTTCGACAACAATAACTGAAACTATTTGTTAGACAGTAAGTATTTAGAGAAAGACCGTTGTCTATGTTACAAGTGCTACTCAAACTTTCTTGGTGTCGACGGAACGTGCGGGTTTGGATATTTCATAGAACCTTTCTGATAATCTCAAACCATACTCAAATCAAAACGGAATCAACGACGTAATTTTGAGACGTCCTCAAAACCACCAAACTACGAAAGTTTTTTATTCGTAGAACGGTGGTTTTGAGGACTTGCAGCCTATACCGAAAATTATAAAATAAATATTTCAAACTCGAAATAAGGCCATTCTTCTACACTGGAATTTATCATAGTCTTAGTAATTTATTGGACGAATCGAATCATAAGGACTATCACATGAAACCAAAATATAAGAAAAATTCTTCGACGAAAAATGCGTTGACTGGAAAGACGGTCGTTCTGAATTCTTTTAACATGAAAAGTTAAGACAATCTTTTCCGGTTTTCCGGAATTTCAGAAATGATTGATCACTTTAAACCAATAGCCTTAACAACGAGATACCGCCTTAATTTAGTAGCATTAGAAATTCTTAGATATCTTCGGGAAAACCGAAACTGAATTCGTTTCGATAGCAATAACTGAAACTATTTGTTAGACGGTAGGTATTTAGAGAAAGACTGTTGTCTTTGTTACAAGTTCTACTTAATTTTTCTTGGTGTCCACGGAACGTACCAAACCATGAACTTCTTCCGTTAGTGCTTTTAGGAACATGAAGCCCAAACTGAAATTCATACAATCGTTAAGTATGACTTAAAAAATGGCCGCATTGTATGTTTACTCTCAGAACTCTTTAATTGCAAGTTCAAAAATTTTTGTTCTAATATTTCTTTTATTCTATGATATTTTTCCTTTTTCCTCTGTATTTTGCCATTTTCTCGCTATTTTCTCGGATTCAGTCCACTTCGTAGAAGTAGATGATGTTATACACGTATTTCAAACAGTAATAACTCTGTACTCTATTTTCTATCATTAGTTCGTTTAAGTTCTATGAAGAGTCTTCAAAACGACCAACATAATCCGGATAAAAAAATATAATAAAAGGGTTCGAGGACATCATGTTAGATATATAAATAGTGTTTGATCTTCAAGTCCTATCATATGGCCCTAACACATTTTATAAATTGTCATTCAATATAAGTATTAATCAACAGATATAAGAAATATTGCAACCGTTAAGGCAGTCATTGGGTTGAATTAAAGTGATAATGTTTCCAATAGTTTCCATGCCGATGGGCATAAAGGCGGGACCTCCGGTCTTTCAACGATTGATGGACCTCTCTACCTTTTCTAAAACTGATTTAGGTTCTCGGTTTGTTCTCGTTACTCTCGCGGCTTCCGAGATTACCAACATGGCTCTCCCCGGTGATTTTGGGGACGGTAAAAATCCCTTTTTGTAAACCTTGGCCGATAGTTCTCACCGTAGAGGTCAAAAAATTGGTTACAACATATACAACATAACGAAAAATTAAATAAAGTTATAATTCAAAAAAAAAAACAAATAAAAACAAAATACCCAGTAATAAAAAACGTTTAAAATTTTTTTATATCTCGATTAATGTAAGATCATGTATTGAATGATCATAGTAATAACTTCATTAACCTTATTTTTTTTTCTACAATAAATTTATATAGGTATAAGTTACATGCATTGGTATAATTATAAAAAAAAAAATGTTTAAAAGATTGAAAAGCTAATAAAATATATATTAGAAATTGATAATATTGGGTTATGATTCAAAAAATGTAGGTTAAAACTATTGTTTCATACGAAAAAAAATTGAAATTTTTTTTTTCTTTTGATCTTTCGGATCAATGTATTAAAGGTAGATTTTATTCTCTCTTCTATACTACGAAAAATTGCCGAAGACATCCCTTAAATCTTAAGGTACATTCATGCTCTATGTAATTTTATAGCATTCATAAGACTCGTTCCAATTGATTGTAAGAGAAAATTAAAAAGAAACAACCAATTTATAGTACAACCAAGTATTGAAATTTTTTTTTTTCAATAAACAATATTTATTTTACGTATATCAAAGTCACACATACACTCACAAAAACTCACCTTAAGTGATGCACCGTATTGACACTTTGATCACAAAACTAATTTTTTTTTTTATTCAATTTCATGGTCATTCGAAATTTGATGAGTTGGCAGAAGGTTTACATTTAAAATATCGTAACCGGATTATTTATCAGACATATGTATTTTGCCCAATAAAATAACACTGCTAGGTATGTAATTAAATTAACCCTGTTTATCCTGCTCATTTAAGAAAACATTAGCAAACGTAGGGAGACAAATTTGCGTAATGTAGGGAGAGGTAAGAAGGAACCTGAAAAATACGCGGGAATATAACACAATAATACAATAAAAATAATTTTAAACACCACTTGCAATTTAATAAAAATCGGAGCACAATTTATTTTAACATAACACAAGTTACCTTCACATGAAAAATTCGATACAGACAATACTAAATTAATTAACCCACTTGTAAATATTCGCGCGTCACGTGAAAAGAGAGAATCTAGAACCATGCGTCGTGGCGGAGTGAGTGGATTAAAATCACTTAAAACTGCAACAGGTTTTTGGTGATTGCGTAAGACAAGATTTAGTGCTGTATTTATCATATCCAAATCACCATTTCTCTGAGACATTACCACATTAATATGGTCTTTTAAATATTCAAACAACATCAAAACAAATTTTGTTTGTTAACTATATTAGAAAGAAATTGTATTTTTGTGACTGAACAAATACTGTTAAATTGCAAATTAAAATCAGGACCAAAGCCTTTTTCATTTCATCGAAATAGTTCATATGATTTAATTCCACATATTTCATCATTATATAAGATAAAATACAACGATAAAAAAAAATATCAAGTCGCTAGTTATGGTCACTCGTAGTCAGTTAACACTTTTTCATTTTCAAGAAATTCCCAAGTCATTGGAAAGGTTTAGTTGGACAAAGTAAAAGCGTAGTAATTTTTTTAACGATAGAATACACCTATAAAAAAAATATCAAGTCGCTAGCTATGCCCACTCGTGGTCAGTTAACCCTTTTTATTTTTACAAAATTTCCTGAGTCTTTAAGAAGGTTTAGTTCGACAAAGTAAAAGCGTGGTAATATTTCTTACGATAAAATACACCAAAAAAAAAATATCAAGTCGCTAGCTATGCCCACTCATGGTCAGTTAACCCTTTTTATTTTTCCAAAATTTCCTGAGTCTTTAAGAAGGTTTAGTTAGACAAAGTAAAAGCGTAGTAATTTTTGTAACGATAAAATACACCTATAAAAAAAATATTAAGTCGCTAGCTATGGTACTTGTGGTCAGTCAACCCTTTTTCTTTTTCAAGAAATTCCTAAGTCACTGAAAAGGTTTAGGTGGACAAAGTAAAAGCGTGGTAATTTTTCTAACCTAAAATACACCCATAAAAAAGCATAGTCATTTACCGGTACTTTGACCAGGACATTTACCGGTACTTTGACCGGGACATTTACTGGTACTTTGACCAAAAAAATTTCCGGTACTTTGAGCAAGACATTGACCGGTACTTCGTCAAGGTCTTTTACCGGTCTTTTGACTGGGACATTTCCCCGTACTTTGACCAGGACATTTACCGGTACTTCGACCATGACATTGACCAGTACTTCGTCAAAGTCATTCACTGGTGTTTTGACAGGGAAATTTTTCCGTTTCTAGTCTAGGTCATTTTTCCGCTACTCTACCCAAGACATTTCTTAGTACTTCGACACGGTCATTTTTCGGTACTCTGTCCAGGTCATTTGTCGGTACACTGTCCAGGACATTTATCGCTCGTTGATAATTTAAAAAAAAAAAAAACACAAAAATAACCAAAACCACCCACTCCACCCCCTTAAATCTGCATCCTGAAAATTTTTTTATATTTTTTTTAGAGTCCAGGAATTCATTGAAATTGTATTAAATAGTACAAAAAAATTGAAACCCAAAATTAACAAAAACCACCCACTCCACCCCCTCAAGAGTATATCCTGAAAATTTTTAAATATATTTTTCTTAATCAGGAGGGTAATTTAAACTAAATTTTATGTATAAAAAAATTTTTAACAAAAAAACCTGTGAAAACTACCCCCCTACCACCCATAATATTGACTTTTGAATTTTTTCCGCATTTTTCCCGTAATCAGCGTATTTTTTCTTGCAAGTACACTGCCGCATATTCTATGATTATCGAACACGGTGGGGCACAAGCACACTTGTGTTTAAAAAAAATAAGTACATGAAACTTGTCACTGTATTTTAAAGATCGTATTGAAGACGAACTAAATGACCACGAGATCGTGAATTTTTAAAGTTAAATATTTGATGATTTTTATCAAATAATTTGATTATTTAATGCAGTAAATTATAAATTATATTATTTAATATTTATTTGATTAATTAAATTAACACAAAGTTGTTTTTAGCGTTCATTCGATTTGATAACTTGATAAACAACCGAGTTATTAATTATTATAAATAATAGCCTGTCAGGCGGCAGAGCCAACAGGTGGCGCTTCGGTGGTGTCTGCTTCACACTCATACAATCACAGAGTTAGAAAAAGAGAGAGAACGCGCTGTAGTCCCAAATGATTTATCTATTTGCATTTAAACATAATTAAAAAATTGAAAAAAAATGTACGGTAATGTTTTTGAATCAACTAGCTTAGGAATCACCAGGCCGATAGATGAATAGAAGTGTAGGTCAAGATGAAGTTACAAGCTTAAAAATTTCGGTAAATATTCGGTTCAAATGGAATGTGTTATCAATAGAAAATGTGTAATAAAATGAAAATGTTAACGTTGAAAATAATAAAATTCAGTCCGTCGATACGTAATAATTTCTTTGTTGGATAACCTTGGTTTATATTTTCTATTAATTCTGTCTTTAATAATAATAAAAATGGCGACGCGGCATTATTTAATAATTATCATCATACCTTATCAATCTATTAGAAAAATAAATAAAGAAAATTCGATTTAAATAATTAGGGTTGAAAGTAAATCCCATCGTCAAACGAAGTTTCGGCCCAATAGTATGTAGTCCGTATTGTGAAGAAAAACAAACTGATAGTTGAAAAATAGTAGTAGTAAAAATTTTTTTAACTACAAGCGTAAATATGTATTCTGTCCCTATTCCTATGTGTTGAAGTTGTCAACTTTAACATTTATCATCTAAAAAAAAACTAGCAGGAAAATTAAAAAAAAATACACTTTTATTTGCCACCAAAAAATCGAAAATTAAATAACGCGAAATTTATTCAACTTTCAACCTTAAGTTTAGAATAGGAATTTTATTCGGAGCTAGCAAGTTTGGAGCTAGCATATTTTTAAACAAATGCTAACATCTCTAAAATTGTAAAATCAATCCTGAGCAAAGCCGGGTCAATCAGCTAGTTGAATATAAAAATAAAAAAAACTTTATGCGTTTCACCGCAGGACATCACATTATGATATCACATCTTTTTGTAAAGTTTAAATAATAATATATTTTTTTTCGTCCGTTGACGAATTGATTTATTATTCATTTTTATGGAGTGTAACGTGACATGTTACCTTCTCACTCAATTCTCAGACTTTACATACAGGCTCGGATCAACTTATTTTTCAGACAAAGGGGGGACAGTAAATTTTATTCTACGACGTTAAAACTTACCCAAAAACGTCACTAAAACTACCGAGATTTTATTCTACGCCGCTAAAATCACCAAAAACGACCTTAAAACTAACCAAATAAACCAAATAGCACACAATAAACCAAATAATCCAAATATCGCACGAGAATCCAAAGATGTTGATCCGGATCTGAAATAGTAAATCCTAAAATCAAGTTGAGAGGTTTGCCTGGGTCGCTCAATATGCTGGTTTGTGAAGAGAGGGACGGGTAAAGAATATTAAAATTACGTCACTGAAATAATAAAATAATGGGAAAATAAATCACTCAACAAAACGATAATTAATGTACTCTAAATTAACCAAGTTTATTTAATAATTAAATACGAAAGTTTATCAAATATCCAAATACAACACAATAAATGATTGACGCTTACTAACAACGGGGGACAAAAGAACCACACATTACTAACAATGACCAAGGTAAAGGGGAAATCTTAGGATGGACGACTCCTACTCCTAGACCTTGGTGGAAGGGATGGCTCCACTTCCTAAAGCTATGGAATGGATGACTCCAATTCCAAGGGGGCAAGGGAGGGGTTGTCCGAGGTTCTGGGATGGCTCACCAGAGAACCTGGACCCACTGCGGCTGCAGGCAAGGGAATGTGTGTTGTGTGTGCTGTGCCACAGCTTAAATAGCTGTGATTCTACCATTTCCAATTTTATTCCCACTATGACTGATATGGACCAATCTCAATTAAGTTACTCAAATTGACCAGTCAAAAGCATAGTAGAGCACACGGTGGGAATGGTAGTACTAGAGGGGATATTTTTAGTGTACAAACCAGTTTTTCCCCTCTTTAGTGGTCTTCGATTCTTGAAAAAAGTATCGGAATCGGAGTATCGATACTTTTTTTTTTAAGAATTGGAAAATCGATGCATCGGCCAAAAATAGTACTCGATACTTAAGTATCGAGTACTTTTTTTTTTTTTTTTCCGAATGAATTATCATTTGATTATAATATTTTTATTTTTTTTTAACTATATATTCATGAGAATATTGAGAAAATTAAAAAAAAAAAATTTTTTTATTTATTTATACAACTATTTATTGATTTGTTCATTGAATTAAAAAAAATTCCATTTCACGGTAGGCCATACGTTACTCGGTTGGTAAAGAAATCATCACTTTAGTGAAAAATGGTAAAAACACTATTTTTTTTTTTCTAATATAATAGAACCATGGTTTGCAAACAAATAAAAATAGAAAAAAAAATCCAAAATAAAAAAAATTAACCAAGTGATTTCATATTTTTTCTTGGCTCAGTACACCCGATTTTTTTTTCCGATTCTTGAAAAAAAGTATCGAGAATCGATACATCGGCCCAAAAAAAGTATCGAGTAAAAGTACTCGATACTTTCCGATTTAAAATCGGCTTGTCGATACATCGGCAAAAATCGAAGACCACTTCCCCTCTTTACTCACAAAAATAAAAATAATAAAAGCGTCACTGGTCAACCGTACAATAATAATAATAACAAATAAAGAAAAATATTCAAGAAAAATAAATATAATTTTAATTTAAGGTAGACGAGCGAGTCTCGTCAGAGGAGTTTTGAAAGGAGGGTAATCTGTGACGTCATATTGTGTATTCGCTGTTAGCCTAGGCAGCTGTTGAAGCTCGCGGAATGGAGCAATCAGAGCAAACCAGTGCATATTATCACCGGTAACGGCGCTAGTAAGTCGAATGCACTAACTCACATGTTGTTTTTTTTTTTTCTTTCCATCAAGTTCAATGATTTTTTTTTTTTGCGTTTATATATATATATACAATTAATTATAGTTGAATTATTTCATTGCTTAATTTCAATTTCTAAGTTTAAATTATGTTTTTAATTGTCAATTATTGATTATTTTAATTTTCTAATAAAATGTAAGTTAAATGTCAACGATTTATTGGTGTAACATCTGGAAAATCTGAATGTCGTATTTTGATCATCAGAATTATCATCATCTTGATTTTTAGGACAGTTGAATGTTGAGTTTGGAGATGGTTGTAAATGAATACTGTCATTAATGTTTTGATTTTTACTCAATAATATTATGAGTCTGAATCTGTTGTTACAATGCGTAGCTTAAATGATTGGGCGAATCAGTATCATATGTAGCATTAGAAATTAATAATTTTCTAACTGATGGTGTTGACAATGCACTTTTAAATTCACTTAATGTAAATGTTTCATTATCATTTTTTTTTTTGACAAACTATCTGATGATTCTGTAGATGTCTCATTATTGTCTATTGACATATTATTATTTGATAAACATGTATTAACAATTTTGTTATATTTTGTTATAAGTTATAACTTATAACATTAACTAGTTCCGTGAATGTGGCATGATTTCTTTTTTCAAATGAAGTTAAATTCCCAAATTTTCACTATTAAAAACATTTAATGATTCAGTAAAAGATTTATTATTTTTTTCGGCCCAATACATCAACGATTCAGACGTTCAAGTATTATTTGTATTAGTAAGAGTTTTACTGTGAAAACTATCGTCAATTTTACCATTTGAAAATATTGCAAAGAAATTAATGTAGACCACAAATTAATGTATTTCGTTTGATCCTTTTCTTAGATACATTTACAAAATTTATTATAAATCATTTGACCTGACAAGTAAGCAAAATGACTAAGCTATTTAATATTTAATTAATTTTTTTTAACTTAATTGATGGAAGGTTTAAAATACTAAAATTTAAAAAAACGAAATAAAAAAATAGTCCATTTTTTTTCGATTGATATATTATACTCAAACAACTACTTTCATTTATAAATGAGCAAAAAAATTCATATAATATTAATTTTGTTCTTTTACATATAAAACTGAACAAATTTATACGATTAAAATTTAATAAAGATGTCATCCGGTACAATATCCGTGGTGACAAATTTTATGACAGATCCTGTATGCTTTTTTTTCGTGAAAAAACTATTGGCTACAACAGAATTTTGATATCTCGAATTCTTTTACAAACTAAAAAAAAAAAAAAAAACAATAAAAAATCATTATATTTTAGCTAACTTCACAATAAACAGTGAAATAATAACAAAATAAAAACCTTTCAGTGTAAAGTTAGCTAAAATGAATTAATTTTTTTGAATAAGATAAATAGGTTTAAAAAAAAATCAATTTCAGAATCGACTTTAATAGTATTTTATGACGAGAAATAATACGGATAGATCGTATTGTTGATATTTTTCGAAATATTAAGCTTTAAAGGTGGAAAATATCGAAATTTTTTTTTATTTTGCTATTTTTTCTAATAATAAATTTTTTTTAAATAAATATTAGAAATTATTCAAGTAGTATTTTTTAAGGAGAAAGCAATGGTGATTATAAAAATTTTATATCTCTAACCGTTTTTGAAATATTAATTATTGAAAATAAAATATATCGATATATTTATATAGTAACTAGTCATAACCAGAAAAAACTAGATTCCCTAGTTATATTTCGATTTGCATGAAGAAAAATGTTATGCTTAGCCTCTACATCTTTTTCTTAGCGGCTAAATTTTCAACTCAGCTACATTTTTTACTTAGCTAAATATTTTACTTAGCTACATCTTTTACTTAGTCTCAATTATAGCCAAACACACAAATCTACATAATTTTACCAGCTTAATTTTCCCTTCATTAACATCTTTTCCTTCGCCGCTACATCTTTAACTTTATAAAAGTTATATTTTTTATTTAAATCGAAATATAACTATGGAATCTAGTTTTTTCTAGTTATAACTCGTTACTATATAAATATATCTAAATTTTGAATTTTCAATAATTAATTATTCAAAAACGGTTAGAGTTATTATATTTTTTAAAAATTTTTTATCAGTAAAAAATAGAAAAATAATAAAAAATGTCGATATTTTTTACCTTTAAAGCTCGAAAAATATTGAAGATACGATTTTGCTGTTTATTATATGTTATTCCTCGTAAAAAATACTATTCAAATCGATCCTAAAATTAATTTTTCTCCGAACTGTTTGTTCATTAAAGAATTGACAAAAAAAAGTTCGATATCTTGTTTCTTCAATATCTCGAAAAGAATTCGAGATATCGAAAAGACGTTCTAATTTCAGTCATAAAATTCTGTCACTACGGATATCGTAATCTTGCCTTTTTTTTCTTGGTCTTATCTCGATGTTTTTTTTAAATTGAACAAAGATTATAAAAATTATGCAATTTGATGATAAACTTTAGTTAAATTTTTAAGCAAATTTATATTTGTTTGTTTAATAGAACGATGAAGATTCATTTGAGCAGAGCGTCACTGGAAATATTATGGACTACACAGATATTACTCATGCAGATGTTGTGAACCTCATAAAAACAAAACGTTATGTAGACAAGACTCGTTTTCTTTGCAATTTGTTAAATCGAGAAGGGCAGTATGTATTTGTTCGACCAAGAAGATTTGGTAAGACTATATTACTTAATACTCTTAAGATTATTTGCGACATTGAAGAACGAAAAAAATTTCTTGAATCATATGAAATTTACAAGAATAATAAGTATCAGTGGGTAAAATATCCAGTGATATTCATAGATTTTGCTAAAATTTCACAAGAATCGCTTGAGGCATTTAAAAAAGATTTATCATCTGTACTTGGAGATATTGCTGACTTACATGGGGTACAAATTGATATAAGCAAAGATCCGAAAGAGATATTCTGCCATCGTATACTCGAAAAATTCATTAAAAAATTGAAGGAACAATATAACCAGAGGGTAGTCGAATTAATTGACGAATACGACTACCCAGTTGTTCACGCAAAAAGCGCTTTAAAAACAAGAATTTACTCAACAGTAAAAGAGATATATAATATATGTTAAAAGGGAATTTCGAACTTATTAAATTATGTGTTTCTACTGGAATAACGACCTTAAAATTATCAGACAATTCTGGGCCCAATAATATAAATTACATTACTCTTAATGGAAATTATGATACAATGTGCGGCTTTACTAAGGATGAAATAAAAAAAAACTTCATGCCTCAACTGGAAAAGTTTGCTGAGAAATTTTACAATGAAGAAAAAAAAAAAAATATATAAAGAAGGTGATGATAAAAATTGTAAAATTCTAAATTTTGAAAAATTTGCTTGTGATGAAAAAAGTCGTGATATATTAATACGAATTGCAAAAAACATACCAACTACAATGCCAGAAAAGTTAGATATAGTTATCGAAGAAATACTGAATGAATTCAAACAAAAGTACAATGGGTACAACTTTACTTATTGTCATGATAGTAATACAGTTTATAATCCGTATTCAGTTTTGAAATGTATGGAAGAGTGTAAATTCGACAATTATTGGTTTATTTTTGATAGACCATCAGCTATTGTCAATAGAATGATAACGCATCGAAATGAATTTCAAAAATTTTTTAGTGACAAAGATTTAAAAACTACCAAAGTTGCTTTGGACACTAGAGAAGATAACGAACATGACTTGTAAGTAATGATGTTCCAAGCCGGATATCTCACAATTGTAAACAGAGAACATGATACTAGTATTTTAAAGTATCCCAATAATGAAGTTGGTGATAACTTCATTAAGTATTTCAAAGAAAAGCTTAGAGGAAATTGGTCTATTGACATTTCAAATATAACGACAATAATTCAAAGCTTGAAAGAAATGAATATATATCCATTAATTGAGGGTTTAAATAATAATTTACTGGCAATGAAATGTAGAATGTTACCACCGGACATCGAATGGAGTATCCATATGTTTTGCCTTGCGTGTTTAGAAATGTATGGTTCTATAGCAGATTGTAAAATGATATGTAAGCCTGAATGTACTGCAGGTGGTGGATATACTGACATGATTTTAACAATAGATCTCAACATATGTTACGTAATTGAATTCAAGTATATAAAAGAAAACACCACATCAGAAAGATTTGAATTTATCGAGATATTCGCAAAAAACAAAAGTCTAAAAGGCATTATTCAAATAGTTAATAGAAAATTTTACGCCGATGAGACGCGTCATTATGACAAAGTTATAATTGTTTCAATCCTTGGTTATCAAAGACAATAAGTAGTGTACCTAATAGAGTTCTGGACCAGAAGGAGGTCGAAAAAAGGTAGATAGGCGAGGAGACAGGGGACTGCAACTCGGTCGGTAAAACAGAGATGGTAAAGAAAGTTTTCATTCGAATTCCCAGTTGTTGATAATGCAGAGATGGTAAAGAAATTTGTCATTTGATGGTTTGAATTACCAATTGTCATATGTCGGTAATACAGATTTGAACAAATTTTGTCATTTTAACGTGTGATTTTTCATGTCCCATGCCCCATGTCTTAGATTTTATGTCCCATATATCATTTGATTGTGTAAATTCCCAATTGTCATACGTCGGTAATACAGATTTGGAAAAATTTTGTCATTTAAACGTGCGATTTGTCATGACCTAAGTCCAGGGGCATAGCTCAAATCTCATATCCTACATACATATATATTGTTAAATTGGATATTGCTGTAACTAAAAAAAAATAAAATTGAAATGAATTTTTATTGTATTTTCGGATGACACATGAAACTTTCATCGCGGTCGGTAATGAATATTCCTACTTTAACGACTGATGGTAAATTAGATTTGCCAAGTTTCGGCAGTCAACCAAATATGTAATAAAAATTTTTCAGAAATTTCAAAAATATTTTTGGAAATTTACCAAAAATATTCTCTATTTTAGATCGACTTCTGAAAATTTTTCTTGTCAGCAATAAATTTACTCGAAATATTAATTTTTTATTATTATTCATTTATTTTTCAATACTATCATAGGACTGTAAGCTGACGTCATCATTCAGTTTTTTAACTTGAATATCAATCCAACATGAAAATACAAAAAAATAATTCTCGTAAAATGTTTTCAAAGATGAAAAAATGGAGAGTCATCAAAAAAGTTAAGTCAACTATGTTACGTCTTGGTATAATCTAGAATTAAAAATCAATAATAAATAATAATTTAATAAATTCAACAGATACAATAATGCCGAACAAGCAATAAAAATTTTCTTTTTTTGAATAATAAATTATTTTTTTTCATTCACACGAAATAAAAATTCACATTTTGCATTTTTATAAAATAATTCATTTTTATATTGTTTTTTTTATAAATTTTGGTAAGCAGTTTGCAAAGTCACCTCTGCAACGCGAGATGCCACATCCGTTGAAGTTACTAAATTATTATTTTTTAAAATGTTTAAACAATTAGAATAATGCTAACTACTATTGGAGCCATTGAATTTGATTGGTTCAAGAAATGGCACCACTTTTCATCCCTACCTAACAATTAATTTTTATGGGAATATTTTTATTTTTAATTTTAAGGAGCGTCACTCTCGTGATAACTTTTATCTGAACAACATCTAATCAAATTTTAAATCAATCTAATTCGAATTAAATACTTAGTAAAATTTCATAAATTTATCTTAAAAATTATTAATCATTTTAATTGATAAAAATATAAATAAAATAAATTTAATTCTTTTAAAGAAAGTAATAATAAATAAATAATATTATCAGTGCATTAAAACTTAATTAAATAACTGTGACAAATAATTATTCCTACAAATTTTACCCTTCCTCAATCCTAACATTGACTGTGAATTTTTCCGGGGTGTCATTTTTCTGTGCTACGAGTTTGTGTTACCTACTGGATTATTCCAAATTATCAACATCATCAGGCGACCATCCAGATTGACACGTCTCTATACTTTAATTTTGGATAAACCACAACAACAAGGTAGAATCTACAAAATTTACACATTCCCTCCTAACCCGTAACCCTGTAAGGAATAACAAAACAAGAGGATTTTGAATAAAACGTTAAATATCAAGTTGATTGAACTAAATTATTCCTAACAAATTAGACTATTAGTTTTCAAGTTAAATATTCTTCCTTTTTTTCGTTATTTCATAGACTAATTTAATTAAATCAACTTGGTACGTAACAACTATATTTTTTATTTTTCTAAAATAATATAAATCATTGTTTTAATCATGCATCGCTTTTTATTTTTGCTTACTTTGCACATTATTATTTTTCTTTTCAAGTCAAATGTATTGTTCTTTTTATTTATTAAACATATTTTATGTTGATTGCACGGTAATTTATTCATCTTTCATTAGTCAGTGGTCAGTTGATCTCGCGACAACTACTTCCTTCTGATTATTAAAAAAATTATATAATAAAGAAAAAAAATATAGTCAAGTCCCCCAAGGTGCTTCCTAAGTGTTCCGTAGGATTTTTTATTTTTTTTTTTGTTGTTTGATTTGTTTTTTCATTTTGTTGTAAAATAAATGACTTTTTTTTTCGTTTTGTTTTATTTTCTAATGGTGTTTATTTCTGTTGTTTAATAAAAAAAAAATAAACGACCGAAAAATTTCAAAAAAATAACGTAAAGTCTACAGATGAAGCGTCATCGATTGAAACATTGCCGAAATCGATCTGTCAATATTTGAAATTGGGCCCTATCGAAAAATGGAAATATTAAATCTAATAAGGCCCAAAAATTGAAAATAAATATGATAATTGCTTTTGGGAAGAAAAAAAAACATAAATTTCATTTAACATCAACTAATTCGGTTCGGCGGTTCAAAAAATATCTTGCAAAAACAAATTCTGACACTACATTTTGTTTAATAAAAAAAAAAGTAAACGACCAAAAAACTTAAAAAAAATATCGTAGTGTCTACAGATGAAGCGTCGTCGATTGAATCATTGCCAGATCCGATCCGTCAATATTTGAAATTGGGCCCTGTAGAAAAATGGCACTATCACAACTGATAAGGGCCAAAAATTGAAAATAAATACGATGATTGCTTTTGGGAAAAAAAAAAACATAAATTTCATTCAACATCAACTAATTCGGTTCGGCGGTTCAAAAAATATCTTGCAAAAACAAATTCTGACACTACATTTTGTTTAATAAAAAAAAAAATAAACGACCAAAAAACTTCAAAAAAATATCGTAGAGTCTACAGATGAAGCGTCGTCGATTGAATCATTGCCGGATCCGATCCGTCAATATTTGAAATTGGGCCCTGTAGAAAAATGGCACTATCACAACTGATAAGGGCCAAAAATTGAAAATAAATACGATGATTGCTTTTGGGAAAAAAAATGGAACCTAATGGGCTTCATAGAAGCCAATTCGATTCATAACTTTTATTTTTATCGCGAAATAACAAAAAGTCACACGAAAAGTGAAAACATAAGTGTCCTACGGAACACTAAAAATGTATTCTATCGAAAGGAGTGAGAAGCTTGTTAACATTTTAAGTGCGGGTTATTCATCCGCAAATACTATTGAGAAAATTGATCGATGGATCAAATGGGGCAATGTAAATATAAAATTACAGAATAAATTTTTAAAAAATTTAGCTGATTCTGTAGGTTCAAAAATAAGAATAGCAACTACGTTAACTGAACGAAAAGTTACAAGTAAAAAGTTACAAGTCAAAAGAAAAAAAACTTTACACCATGGCGCGGGTATGAGCACTCATCATGAACCAATATTGTATGACAGAGTAAAACGGAGTAATTTGAATTATATTTTTAAAGGAAATATCAAAGCTGGAAGTGTGACAAATCTTTATCATATAAGAATTGAAGATTTTTTGAGAGATGCTCAAACTGTTGTCAGCAAAAAACTAAAAGCTTTTTTGAAAAAAAAAATTAATCTCAAGATCAATTCATGTTTACATTGTGAATATGAGGTTTTGAAAGACGACCAAGACGTTAGAGAAATTAAATCATTTAATACGAAAAATGCTGTTATTTTACCAACAACAAATCTCGATGACTGGTTCGATGAATATTTTTATGATCCTATATTGAAGAAAATAGAGGAATTTAATCTTGGTATTTCTGGTTGGAGCTTGAAAAAAATTCAAAGCATAATCTTCACTGTATACAAATATCAACCATTGCGTGGTGGTGCTTCCACGTTTGTTAAAATGCCTGATGACATCAGGAAAAAAAAGCAGTTTTGAATATAGAAAATAGAGATAATTTTTGTTTTTTGTGGTGTGTAACTGCAGCTTTGCATCCTGCACAAATACATACGAATCGTGTGGCATCATATCCACATTTTAGTACAATATTATCATATGATGGAATACCTTTTCCAATGAAGCTGCGAGACATACCAAAATTTGAAAAACTCAACAATTTGAAAATAAATATTTAAAAAAAAAAAAGTTACGAATAATAATGACAGTATTTTTGATGATGAATGTTTTTCGGCTGACGACGACGACGACGATGATGATGATGATGATGATGATGATGATGATGATGATGATGATGATGATGATGATGATGATGATGATGATGATGATGATGATGATGATGATGATGATGATGATGATGATGATGATGATGATGATTAATAATAATATTAATAATTATAAATAATAGTTATAATATATAAAAAAAAATGCAAAGTAAGCACATCTTTTGTTTGATTTAAAGTGCTGACGTTTTATATTGTTGATGTTCGAAGATTTAATGATACTGATCAAAGTTTTATTGTGAAAGAATTTGCAATAGCAAATTTAAATCAAGAAGATGATATCAAGTCGGTAGTATTCAAGTCATATGCCCATGAGTAAGTACATTATCATCTGCTTGCAAACTGACAAATAATTGGTTAACAAACAATCATCATGGACTGTTATGGAACTCAGGAGATGTTGATTATGCTGAACACGGAAAAATTATAAATGATAGCCTTGAGTCATCAATTTACGTATATGTAAAAGGTCATGAGAAAAAAAAATGGCTCAGCAATATTATAAAAGACGATAAAACTATTATCGATTTGATTGATATGGATTGTCCAGCGCATGGCAAACTACCAACTAAGGTATGTCAAAAAAACTATGTTCACCATCTGAGTTATCATCTCAATTTATGGACTCTCACTTGTGCATTGGATAATGTACAAAAACTGAGAGCATGGTTCCGAACTACCTGGGGATCAGTTTCATCATTGAAAAAATCGATTCAGCTATTTTGTCATCTTGAGAGTCCGGAAAAAATGGCAACAGAAGATATTGCAAATTTACCAGAGAGATATATTTTTCTGCTTACACCAAACTCAATTAATGCTGTATGGGACAAATCACCAGAAAAATTTGAAACAAAAAAAGATTTTCTTCAATATGAACGCTGCATTGAACATTATCATCATCAAGACGAAAAATTAGATGAATTTGACGGGCCATCACCCATGATAAAAGATTGTACATTATGTCAAAATAAAAATAAATAAAAAAAAAATTTTTAACATACATTGTTGGTTCATTTATTATAATAATAATTTTTGATTTTCAGTAAGGAGAAAATAATCTATACAACAATTTTTTTTTTTTCATGTACATTGTTTGATTTATTTAATTTTTTTTCTTTCTTTTACATATTTTTATTATAAATATAGGATTGGTAAGTTTACAGGCATATATTTAACGAGCTTGCGTACTGAACCACTAATTGGATTATATTCAACAATTCGATCATGAAAAATCAAACAATAAGCTGATGTTTGAGCTGGAAATTGTGTTGTTGATTCAAATTCGAGTCGAATATCTACTGGTCCAGATTTTAAAAATTCATTTTGCTTAGAACAATCTATGACAATAAGTGGAGCTTCTTCCAAAAATTTTTGTCTTGTAAATAATGGTTGTGGTGTTTCTGTGTAATAGTAGGATGCTTGGAAATATGCAAACATATCATATAATAATGAGAATTGATTATAGGCAAAATCATTATTTAAATTCCCATCCGGATATGATTGTGAATTTAAAAACAGCTTAACATCACGCAAGTTACAATGATCAAAAACACTTGAATTGTTTGTTACAGAGTTTTTTCGTCCTGTTTAGAAGCCTAAAATTATGTATCTCGGTTTTTCCAATTGTGTTGATGTTTTCACACTCTAATTTTGTTTTGTAGTTGCAGGTAATAGTGGATACTCGTACAATTCCCATGTACGAAAACTGATTGCTATGGATGGATACTTGGCAATGTAATTTAAAAGTTGAATTTTCTGTTTATCAGACACTTTGATATATGGAACAATCCATTCCACTTTTTGAAGTTTAATTTGTATTTTTTCGCCACTTTTTCTTTCCGCAGGTTGTTCTCGTAGACAGGCATTCACATCACTATTTGCTCTTATTAGGATGAGTTCATGTTTTGCATTGATAATTATTTTTTTATAATCTTCAGCAAATCCTAGCAGCAGGCTCAGTGGTATTGATATGTCAAAATAACCACTCGAATCGAATAATGATTCTTCATCAGACATTAACCATCCGGCATTCTCCAATAATGATTTTTGATTTGACTTAAGGAAATATATCCTTTCATAAGAGTCGTAAGACCAACATTTTTGCTCCTATCAATTTTAATTGCATTTATTTCATAGCGAATTTCTTCAAACATGTGTGCTATTGCCATTCGTACCAATGAAGTTGTTTTTGGCACAGATTTTCCGTCACTTGTAAGAAATTGTCCAGTAATATGTAGTGAACTTTTACTTGGTAGTACACATAAATCTTGATGTTGAATTCCAATCCGGATTTCATCGTTGTTATTGAATGTTGAAGAGCCATTAGGCTGATGAGCATGTAACTCACAATGGGCAATTGATTCGTCAAAAATGATCGGTTCTTGTATACTAAAAATTTCATCCATGGTATAATACAAAAAAAGCAACAAAATGACACTTTTATTCCCGTAGATGTTGTTGACGTGGACTGAGACCGAGACTCTTAAGAAACTGAATACTCTGATAGGTTATCGCTTTGCTTCCTTGCTTTTGACTGATTTTTTTTTGGCATAATGTCTCGCATTTATAGCTTTGCCCAATTATTCTATTATTATGTTTATTTTTTTTTCCTTTTTTTTAAAAAAAAACAATGCCCATATTTTTTTTTCCTATTTGACACTTTTAATGTGTAGTCGAATTGTAACTTCAACAAAACCAGATGAATCTAAATCAACAACAATAACACTTGGAGATGACACCTAGACCTGTCAAAACATATGTAAATAAAAAAAAAGTAACATTTGCTCCTAATATTCGTGACAAATTCACTGGAAGGGGAGTGGATGTGGCGGTGCCAACTGCCCAAACTGCAACTTCACCAGTTCCAAAGATGGCGACGACTGATCTAGGAAATTCTCATCTAGGAACATTAAGGCGTCCGCGCAAAGAGACTCTTGTCGCAAGAGATATATTTTAGTTGTAAACTAGACTACACTTGTAGCCTAACGTTTTATGTAATTCGAATCTCTTTATTCGATTACTTTTGATATTTTGATAATAAAGGAGCTACCTCATTATTATTCCTAAAATAATATATAGTCTAGAGTTGATTATTTACCTAGTAATAATCCCAACCCTATAAACTATAGTACATCATTCAAAAATTAAAAAACAATAAATTATTGTTTGGTAATTCAATGATTGAAATAAAAAATCATCATATTTATGTGAAAGATAAAATTTATCCGGCTACTCAATGTCTCTTGGAGTTATTATTTCAACAATCACCTAATGCATCTATTATTCGGAAAGTTGATCGAGAAATTTTTATTGAACTTATAAAATTAACAAATGCACATCGTAAAAATTTCAAACCTGATGGTGCATTTCTGACAAACAGGACACAAAAATATAAAAATTATGTATCACTGTTTGTCAAGTCTTTGAAAACAAAAGCTAGAGAGCAAAAAAGGTTCAGCACTTGTTTTACCAAAATACAAAACACTACAAAAAAATAAGAAAATAAATAATACAAATTATATATATTGGGATGATCCTAATGAGCTTGTCAATCGTCTTCAACTACTTGTAGCTTCAGAAAAAGCTGACAATAATAGTCACGCTAATGAAATTCTTTCAATTATTGAAGAATTAAGAGAAGCTGGTATTATTCGTTAATATATGTGTTCATTCAGTCTTTAATGTACAGTCATTAAAATGACATTGGAGTGGAATAATGTCTAGTGTTGATATATTCGGACGTCAATTATCAAATAAACGAAAATATTCTATCGGAGGAAAAATTGATGACGATGCAATAAGAGGACCACCTGGAGACGGTTTCAAATTTACAGAAGACCGAAATTATGACATTGCAGAAAAAAAATTATGTCACATTGCTGATGCTCAAGTCATGAATGATGCTGTCTCAAAAAAAAAGAAATACAGTATCCATTTTAAAAAACTATTTTTATACCTGAAACTCCACCATTTTGAATTTTTTGAATTTTTTTTTTTTTTTTTCTAGGTCCCTTTCTAAACCCTACAACTTTTACTTGAATCATTTTTTAATTTGAGCTATATTTTTCAAGAAAAATCCATTGTCCAATTGAAATGGGACAGTCTGTATATATCCATAAAATAAAAAGTATACATAAAATAGTAATAGAAGTGTTCGGCTGACTGGTTGTTCAATAAATAAATATTTATATAAAATTATATTCTGTGTTGAGTTTTTAAATTAGAATTTCATTTACATAGAACCTTAATATTATAACTAATCGATAAATTAAAAAATTTCTATCATAATTGTTAACGACTGAATGAACATAATAGTTCACTTGAGAGGAGAGCGAAAAAGACAACTAGTCAAATATATATTAATGCAACGAGAGATCTTTCAATTACAATTTATTAGAATTACTAAAGAAGTTTCACTTCCCTGTGCGTACAATAACACACACCTTTTTTTTTATTATAAGAATAATATTCAGCATTATTTTTCGGTAAGAAAACAGTATATTTATTATTTATTTCGACTGATAGTCTTGCACCAGACTTTTTTCCACAGTAACTTTGAATTTTTGTCACAGCATAGTAAACATCTTTTGTCAAATCTTTCAATAATTTACAATTTTTTGAAAGTCGCTTAGTCTTGGTGTTTATCAGTTTTATATTATAACTTATGAAAATAATAATTAATTCTTAAATAATTAATAATAATTAATTTTCCATAAGTATACGACCGATAAATAACCGACCGATATATAACCGATAAATAGCCGTTTTTTTCATAATTGAACTCCATATTCAACCACTTTGCGCATTCGTAGAAATTTTTTCGTATTTTTCCCGTAATCCTGAGGAAATTTACTATAAGAAACCGACAAAAAAACATGTTGTCTCGGATATCGGAATTTTGCCTTTTCAGTAAAGGACGATAAAAGCTATTTGTGGCTACAACCAATACAAATTAGTTTACATCATCTTTAAAGAAGTAAGAGCCTTCTAAAATTGAGTGATTTTCTAAACGTAATTATAAATGCAACTGGTCTTTCAGATTAAGAAGAAGATGGTGAAGATATTGTACTTATAAGTTATAAGTAACATAAAACGTATAGTATTTGGTGTGGTATGGTATTTAATACCGTATTGATACCGTATGATACCGCGGCCCTGAAATGATACTGATACCCGGTATTTTCCATATTTCCATGCAAAATACCGTATCAGTTTTTACGATACCGAAGTGCACCTCTATAGTTGCAAAATACGGTATTGATACCGTTATCAATACCGCGATACAGTGCTGGCGTCAGTCGGCCATCTTTTATTTTCGTGTAAACAAAAAAAAAAAAAAAACAGACGCTGGTGAGAAACAGAAGTAAAAATTACATATTTACATTGCAAAAGGTACATTAAAAACATAAATATTGTCGCTGTATTTATTGTTAAGAGTTTAGAAAATTGTAAAAATAATATTTTTTTGTCGATTTTAGATCAGATTTCAGAAAAGTCCTAAAAAATTGTGCTGGTGCTGGAATAAAATCCAAAGTTTTTGTGTTTGTCAGTTAGCATGGTTAGTCTAATTTAGCATTTTTTAATTATTTTTTTTTAGAAAAATTTATCTCTGCCTACAATATTTGATTGACAAATTAAACAATAATTTTTTATTTTATATTATAGGTACAAAAATTGCAATAAAGTGTTGAAAGAAAAATATGTTGTGCATTTGATGTCACTTGTTATTAGTATAAGTGTTGGATATATTGCCCGTTAAGGGATTTATACCTAGTAATGATTTTAGCGTAATTAATTTAAATAATCAACACAATAATAATTTTTGTTTGTTATCGTTTAATTTTGATAATTGTCATTTAAATTATTATTAAAATTTTATATTATTATTTAATTTATTTATTAAATTAGCGTAAATTTATTTCATTAACTTGTGAATTTATTTAAGTTGATTTTTTTGTAAGAGCAAGTGACAAGAGAGAGTTCCGTAGGCTACAGGATTGCGAATGCAACTAAAACGGAAAAAGGTCCAGGACGCTATCCAGCTTCTAGGCCTTAGTATATGAAAATTCTGGAAAATTCTGGAAAATTCTAGAAGGCCAAACGACGCTTGTATAACCAAGCGTCGCTTGGACCCGACAAAATTTCCACAATGTTTTTTACATTTATTTTATTTTATTCCTCGAAAGATAGGGTGGTGTTCGAGGTCAGCGGCCTAATCCTCTTTGTCCTCAAACTGCAACATTTTTCCAATGGCAAACGTTGTCAGTCTGAGGTATTAGTCGGCATTGACTCGTGCCGTCAAAGGATTAGACACGCTAGCTCAATGGTGTCGTATATTTTATTTTTCATTTCAATTTACATTTCATTTTATTTTCTCAAAAATGAATTTTACTTTTTCTCTCTCTCTTTCTTTACCTACTTTCCCGACGGAACAATAAGGTTAGTTTGGCTGTGCATTTTAATTTATAATAATAATTAAATGTATGATTTCTATGTTTTAATTAAATATATATATATTTTTTTTAGTTTATACATTGAGTTTATAACTTTTTAATATTGCTGAAGCAATACGTAACTGAACAACTTTTTAATATTGCTAAGATTGAGTTAATATGACAAAACTACGAGATATTGTGAAAAAGCATTTTATTCAAGTGACTAAAACAGGCAAATGTGATGCATATACATGTAAATACTGTAAACTACAATATGCTTTTAATGTAAGTCAAACGGAAGATCATTTAACAAAATCCTGTTGCAAATGTCCAAGTAAAGTTGCTGAAAGCTTGGAACCATTTAAGGTTGAATGTAAATCGCATCGGTGGACGAAGTTTGGGCCCGAGAGGGTGCGCACCTACATATGGTTATAAAAAATATTTTCAGTGCCCCTCTGTCTGAAATATATTCACTATACTGGCAGGTTCTTGGTAGGATGTGTGTATGCCGTCTATCTGGATAGACTCACACATACTACCATAGCCAAAAAACATAATGATTCTTTTACAATTGAGGACTTAAATTATTCACCAAGACCTTCATTATCAGAAAATAATGAATTGAATTCAAATAGAAAAAGATCACTTTCACATGAAGGTGAACCTCAAACAAAACGACCAAAAATTCCAATCAACAATATTAAAAATTTCATGGACTCAATAAGCCAAGCAAATCAAGAGCACTTACAAACAATGATGGCTAAAGCTATCTATGCATCTGGTATGCCTCTGTCATTTTCTGAAAATTCTCTTTGGAAGGAATTTTTCAAGATAATTCGTCCATCTTTTGCTCTACCTACTCGTGAAAAATTATCTGATGAACTGCTCGATAAAGTATATACAGATATTCGTGATAAAGTGGAACAAAAAATCAGGGAAGCTCCTGGTATTAGACTTCAATGTGATGGATGGACAAATGTTAATAATGAGGGTGTAATTAATTTTGTTGCAACAACTCCTTCACCAGTATTCATCAAGTCTGTTGCTACATCTTCAAATAGTCATGATAATGTATATATGTTTCAAGAGATAGAAAAAGTGATTAATTTAGTAGAAAGATTTAGATTAGGATTGACAAAATGCATCAGTAATGCTAAAATCAGGAAATGATATATCAAGAAAATTCAAATGGAGTTCAAGTTATGGATGCATTGCTCATATCTTTAATTTGCTAATTAAAGATTTTGGAGGTTTAAAATCAGTTGAAACTTTATTAAATTCAGCTAAAAGTATTATTAAAGAAGTAAAAAATAATCAAGTATTAATTAATACTTTTCGAGAAATTCAAAATTCTGATCCAAGCAAAGTAACAACAAGTTTAAAGCTGCCTCCAAACACAAGATTTAGATAAATTCATTTGTGCTTAGAGAGTTTATTACTTAACAAGCACAATTTAAGAGCACTAGCTGTTTCGAAAAAAGGTGAAAAGTATATGCAAGTTTCAACAAAAAAAATCATTGTTGAACAGCCAGAAGTCTTTTGGTTTAAAGTAACTTCTGTTATTGAAATAATGAAGCCTGTAAATGATTGGTTTGATAAACTTGAAGGTGACAAACCAATTTTAAGTTTAATTCCTGAATGTCTTATTGAAATCGAAAATCATCTCGAGAAGCATGTTAAAAATCCGCCAATTCACGTACTAAGGGAACTTGAAATTGATAAAAGTTTTGAAAAACGCAAGGAAATGGCATTGCGTCTAGTACATTTAGCAGCCAATCTGTTGGATCTATCATTAAGAGGTCAAAATTTAACACAAAATGAAACTAAATTAGCCATGGACTATCTCCATAGCGTAGCTATTCATTTTGACATAAATCTTGAAATTTTCACCACAGAATTGAATGAATATTTATTGAAAAATTCATTTTGGTCCAAAGAATACGTGATACAGAGAAGTGAAATCTGGGCACCATTTGAATGGTGGATGTCATTGTCCAAGATGTGTACACTAAGCAAAGTAGCAAGTGCAATATTCACTCTGAACAGTACCACAGCTCCTACAGAAAGAAACTTTTAGCACACATTCTTGGATACACTCTCTCAAACGAAATCGTTTGAGAGTTGATAGAGCTAGTAAAATTACATATATTGCACACAACATAAAACTGATGAGAACACAAGAAAAAAGAATGTTTAACACTCGTAAAAATCGTTGTGATATCAATGATGATTCCAGTAGCAGTGATGGAAGTAATTCTAATGTTGAAAACTTGGACATACTCAACGATCACTTGAGTGACCTTAGTGATGACTAGTCAAAGTAATTCATATCAAAGAAGAAAAAATTAGCGTGTTGCAAGTACGCGCGGGGGAAGTAAAACTTCTTTCAGAGTAGTTTCATGTCACGCTGAATATTAATAATAATAATAATAATAATAATAATATTAATACTGACAATTATATTCAAATATAAATATTATTAGTTAATAATAATTATTAGTATTTATATTTCGAATATTATTATTATAAATTTTATTATTTATATCGTCACATTAATGGAAGAAGGGTGTAAGTGCCATTTTTAGGAATTTTTTTTGTTCTAAAAGAAAAAGGGCGTGAGTGCGAATTTATGAATTTTCGGGCTTTGCATCTAATTTTAAGGCTTAAAGAAAAAAAAAAGTGCGTATGTTCAGGGACTTACGCCTTTTTTCCATTCTCAAAATCATTTTTAATAAATTGATAATAAATTATGTATATTTATCAGTAAACAATCAATAATTCAAAAATCCTGCCATTAAATAAATTTCAAATAAAATTGAAAATATGCCCTTCATCTTTTATCAAAAATTATTTAATAACTGGAAAAAAGGCGTAAATCCTTGGACATTTATCAAAGGTTGTTACGCCCATTTTCCCCTTTTTTTTAAGTATTAAAATTAGATGAAAAACCCGAAAATTTATAAATTTGCACTTACACCCTTTTTCTTTTAAAATTGACGTTTTTGGCACTTACGCCCTTCATTCTTTAATGTGACGATATAATTGATACCATCGATATTATTACTAATATTATATTGATATTATTGTTAATCATAATATTATTGGAGTTATTATTATTTATAATAAGATTATTCATTGTTTACGCAAGAGACCGCTATATTGGTATAGCAGCACCTGCCGGTCAACTTTATTTTTGACGTCACGCCAACGCTTGGATACACCACGTGCAGGCGCGACTTTGCTTGCTGGATTCGTGCATTTTCGGATGGATCCGAGAATACTCGGTTACTTCTCTGACTATCTACGCCAACTGGACTACGAGTCACATCGCATCGTACTTCGATAGACTAAGCGTCTAATTTATATTCACTGTATTTAACACCTGGTGCATACAACACCAAGTGGTTTTGAGGTTAACTTTTTGAGAGTTTCCAAAAGGTATGACACCTTTTGCAAGGAGTTTAATTTATACATTATTTAGTTTTACAATAAACCGTTATTTTATCTGTTAATTAAAACACCTTGTGTTTTATCATTTATTCCTTTTACAATCCACTTCCTCGCGTCAATATTTGGTCCTTCGAGCAAAAGAGTGAGTTATACTTTAAAATCAGTGGTCGTTAATTAATTAATTCATGAGTAGATACATTTAATTATTTAATCGGGAAATACAGTTCTTTGTGTTAGCTTTGCGAGTGTTAAAAAAAACCGGTTGAGCGCCATGAGGCTGGAAAAAAAAAAAATTTTTTTTATTTTTTTGGGGTTCACGCACGGAATTCGGGGTCCACGCAGGGACTACGGGGTTCACGCACGGGCCGCGTGGTAAAGGGAAAAATTTTTTTTTTTCTCTCACATCACTGAGTGATGCAACAATGCTTGATAATTATTGCTTAAAAAAAAGCAATAATTATTTTACCGGGTGGTCAAGCATTGTCGAGTTGATCGAAAGATCATAATTTTTCTTTTTACAAACCACGCGGTAAATTAATTGCGTTTACTTTTCTGGTTATGTCAGACCGCATGGTCATAAGAGTTGTGCGCATATTTGAGTACACGCTAGTATTACTCAAAGGGCACAAAGAGTCATTATTATCTTTTAAGTTGTTTAAAAAATAGTAATAAAATTATGGGGATATTTTTGTAAAAAAATATATATTGTAACCAGAAATTTACGAGTTTGCTCAAGGTTGAAAAAGTGACAGGTGTTCATTTTTCAATATGTCTTGGCTCCTATGTTCCTAATCCAATGTCCAGTATTTATTCCATGTTATATACACTTGAATTCAAATATGGACATGTGATTTCACTGTCGTGAATTAAAATATTGTTTATAAACATTTTCTAATTGTTTTTCAATATATTTAAAGGAAATGGCAGAAGGAGAGGGTACATCCGGTGCTTCAGGTGGTTCAAGTGGATCCACTGAGGATGTTAAATCGCCGGAGTACAAGATAGCCATGACTGCAGAGCAATTACAAGCCGCTCATGACATGGACGTCATTAAGTTGTATCTCAATGAGTCATATGTCACACAACAATCGCTTTCTGATCGCCTCACCAGAATTTACAATTGGGTTGTGACTGGTAAAAAAGTCTTTACTATCAGTCAGTTGTAGGTTCGTGACGAGGAAGCCAAGAGGGTTTTCCACCAACACACAGATACTGACAGACTCATGCGGTCCCAGTTGGCTCGCTTGCCAAATGATAGAGCAAAATTAGAGCTTGACAATAGATCATATTGGAAGAACAACAAGTCAGTCATGGTTGAGGAAGGTTACTATGACACCTCGGCCATGATCAAAGAGTTACTCAACACACTTGTTGTTCCAATGCCGTCTTTGTAGGCAACTCAAATGAGCTGCCACCATTGGATGTACCAACCTTCAATGGTGATTTCACCAAATGGCTAGAATTTGAAAGTCTGTTTGAACAGGTAGTTATTTTAAAACCTGGAATTTCAGACATTTCCAAATTCCGCCATTTGCAAATGGCATTGGATGAGAGAACACAAGAGAAAATCGGTGGCATTGCCGTCACTGGTGATAATTTTGCTGTGGCCTGGGGCCAATTGAAAAGAGATTTTGGCAATAACCAAAGGTTGGTCAATGCTGAGCTCAGCAACTTACTGGGTATTGAGAAGATGAAATCAGCCACCGCTCACGAGTTATCTCGTATGTTGGCCAGGGTTGAGCATTCTCGTGCAGCATTAGAGAAACTGGGCAGGCCAGTTGAGCACTGGGATGACATCATTGTATATCGTGTATCACGAATGATAAACATCTCTTTGGCGTCCTCGTGGGAAAAAAAGATTGCCAATACAACTGAGCCTCCAACCTGGGCAGAGTTTAAAGAATTTTCAAATTCAAAAGAGAGGTCTATGGAGACGGTAGAGCAGGTGGAACAAATGGATGACTCTGTTCCATCACCAAATACAGTCAGGGTACATGCTGGTACTCTAGCAACTACAGCTAATAATCAGCTGTGTGAGCTCTGCCAAAGTAAAGAGCACAACTTGGTGAGGTGCCCACAGTTCATTTCAATGTCAGCATTGAAGCGAGATGAGTTCGTTAAGACAAAGCGACCAAGACTCATCTGCTTCAACTGCCTTGGGTCACATGCTGTCATTAAATGTAAGGCTAAGGCGTTTTGCAGAAGATGTCCAGGCCAAAAGCACCACACTATGTTGTGCTACAAGAGTAGGTCGACTAGACCATCAAATTCATCATCAACATCATCACAAGCAACAACATTCACAGCCACAAAGTCACCACCACAACCAAAGGCACCAGAGACAAAGGCAAATTAATTTTTTGTTTTTATATAAAAAACTTTTGTGTGTTTTTTTACTCTGTTGCTAGGTATGGCTGCGTTGTTGTGCAGAGAGTTTTGGATGTTGAAAAATGACCTCGGATATCCATCACGTGATCTCAAAGCCTTAATTTGAGATCACCTTTGTACATATTTCTTTTTATATCTTTTTTATGAATACATATCATGGCAACTGTTAGTTTGGTTATTAATTGAAAGTGTTAAGAGTTATTTATTTAAAAATTCCTTCTATTTAAATTCCTTTCATCTCCTTTCTGATTAATAATAATATTGAATTACTTGTATCATACTAGACGTGGTATGACATGGTTGTTTGCTATATATATACATGTGCATGTGTCAGACTGTTAAAAAGGCACCATGTACATGTATACTTGTATACTTATTGAGCACATACGAGTACAAAGCTGCATTAATATCGAGCTGGAATCAGAATCTTTAGGCGTTTTATCTTGCCTATTATTGTCATCAGCTGTCTATGAGATTGTTTCATTTTATTTTCTATTCTTGAATATGTACAAAGGCACAGGTGTGGTACTCAATGGCCAAGAGTACCAATTAGAGTTGTAGTATTTTGGTTACGTGGTAACACATACTACAACATGATGAGAAATTAAATTTAAGTTAATTCATTAGTGGGATTAGTATATTAAGGAGCTAAATTTTACTAATATGTTTTAACAGGTGGAGAATCATCCACAAGTCCTGGTAGAGACAGCTAACCCTCGACCACCAGTACTGCTGACAACAGCCATTACGGATTCACTTGATCGCTGGGGTAGGGTTGTCACTGCTCGAGCATTGCTGGATCAAGGATCCGAGATTTCACTGGTGTCGGAGGCTCTGGCAAATAGACTAGGACTTAGTCGAACGTCATCTAGTGAAGGCATTGGTAATGCCAAAACTAACAGGGTTATTACCATCAGTTGCGATTCCCAAGCAATTGCGAGACAGCTGGGCCCACATAAAACATCTTCAGCTTGCTGATCCTGAGTTTTATGTACCAGCTCCAATTGATGCTATCTTTGGTGCTGATGTATACAGCACAGTACTAAAAGATGGTGTCAAAAAAGGACCAGAGGGTCAACCAACCGCTCAGAGCACAGAGCTCGGTTGGGTTTTATCTGGTAATACCCTGAATTTGGAAAATAATACCTCTCTCTGTACAGCATCAAAAAATTATCATCAAGGAGTTTCCTGTCAGAGAGAGAAAGAGTTGTACAAACTTGTCAAAAGATTTTGGCTGCAAGAAGAGCAGTTTGACACTACAGAGTCATCAGGATTTTCTGATGACATCTGTATGAGTTATTTCATATCAAATTTATTCAAATTACGAGAGAGATACTCATGGTCGTTTTGTGGGAAGGTATCAATTTAAAAAACCTGTAGACACTTTTGGTAACTCGTTTGAGTTAGCATTGAGAATGCTTCATAACCAAGAGAAGAGAATGGTCAAAAATCCAACTCTTCAACAGGCATATTGTGAATTCATGACTGAGTATGAATCACAGGGTCACATGGTAAAAGCATCACCTGTTGAAGACCATTCTAAGTGTTATTATTTACCACATCACAGTGTCATAAAAGAGTCGAGTACATCAACAAAATTGAGAGTTGTATTCAATGGTTCACAAAAAACAAATACAGGGGAATCATTGAATGACAACTTATACGAGGGTCCAAAGTTATTAAATTCTCTGGTATCAGTCCTGACACAGTGGAGAAAGTCACGTTTTGTCTTTTCTTGTGATATCAGGCAAATGTTCAGGCAGATCTTAATACATCCTGAGGATCGAAAATATCAGAGAATACTTTGAAGAGATACACTCGACTCACCAGTTCAAGAGTATGAGCTTACCACGGTAACTTATGGTACCAAGCCAGCCCCATTCCTGGCTTTGGCTACATTGAGACAGCTTGAACTGGAAGAGGGAGATAAGTTTCCACTTGTAAAGTCGGCAATATCACAAGGATCATATATGGATGATATATATGTTGGTGCTGACAATTTACAAGAAGGAATTGACAAGGCTGTACAAATTCAAAAGATGCTTTACTCTGGTGGTTTTGAATTGCGAAAATGGATAAGCAATTCAAAGGAGTTACTATGTAATATCCCAAAGGATTTCCACGAGAAATCAACCAACCATTTGAGTGAAGATCATGAGATTTTCAGGACACTTGGGCTTAACTGGGATACGACGTCTGACTGTTTTAGTTACATTCCTATAACATTCAAGGAGCCTAAAACAGTTACTAAAAGAGTCGTGTTAGCTCAAGTGGCTCAAATTTTTGACCCACTTGGCTGGATTTCCCCAGTAGTTGTAAAGGTTAAATTATACATGCAGTCATTGTGGAAAATCAAACTTGATTGGGATGAGCAAATTCCTGAGAATTTATTGGGTCCATGGAGAGATTTTATCTCACAACTGAGTCATTTGTCACAGATAAAAATACCACGGTGGTTGAATATCACACCAACAGTCACTTCAATGGAGATTCATGGATTTGGTGATGCATCTGATGCAGCAATTGGTGCTGTGGTTTACTTGGTGACTATTGATTCTCTTGGTGTTGCTAAGAGTACTATAATGGCATCCAAGTCGAAACTTGCACCTATCAAATCAGACTCCAACAGCTCCAATAAGTAAAGTTTCAACACCAAGATTGGAGTTGTCAGCAGCAGTACTGTTGGTTAAATTAGTGAGAGATATTCAACAGAGTTTGGATTGTCAGTCAGCAAGCATACACTTGTGGACTGACTCATCCATTACATATTATTGGATAACTGGTGACGTTAATCGTTGGAAGACATTTTGTTGGATATATTGCCCGTTAAGGGATTTATATCTGGTATTTAATTTAGGATATATATTTAAATAATCAACACAATAATTTTTTGTCTTTGTTTTCGTTTAATTTCGATTATCATCATTTAAAATTGTTATTTATAATTTATATTATTATTTAAATTGGTTATCAAATTAGTTTAAATTTATTTATTAACTTGAATTTATTTAAGTGATTTTTTGTAAGAAAGAAGAGTGACAAGAGAGTTCCGTAGGCTACGGGATTGCAAATGCAACTGATGCTAGAAAAAGGTCCAGGACGCTAACCAGCTTCTGGGCCTTAGTAAGGAAAATTCTAGAAGGCCAAACGACGCTTGTATAACCAAGCGTCGCTTGGACCCGACAAAACTTCCAAAATGTTATTACATGCATTCTATGGTGTTCCTCGAAAGACTGGGTGGTCTTCGAGATCAGCGGCCTAATCCTCATTGTCCTCAAACTGCAATATTTTTCTAATGGCAAACGTTGTCAGTTTGAGGTTAATCGGCATCGGCTCGTGCCGTCAGAGGATTAGACACGCTAGCTCCATGTGTTGGATGTTTTATTTTTTATTTTATTTTACATTTTCAACTTATTTTTTCTCAAGTAAATTTTATCTTTTTCTTGCTCTCTCTCTTCTCACATACCTCTCTTTCCGACGGAACACATTTGCCTATAATAGAGTGGTATTTATACAAAATACATTGACACAGGCAACCTGGCATCACATACCAGGTGAAGATAATCCAGCTGATGTAGTATCACGTGGTACATCGTCATCACAATTATAGATCTTTTGTGGTGGCAGGGTCAGCTTGTTATTAAAATCAAAATGAGTGGCCTGTGTTAAACAATCAAGAGATTGACATGACTCAAGTTGAAGAGAAACCTTTGGTTTGCAATGCAATGTCAACCATAAGTGAGAGTTATTTAGATAATTTCTCGTCACTGAAAAAAGCTGTAACTGCGGCAGCATGGTTGAGAAGATTTTACGAGAGTTTTACAGCAAGATATATTGTGGATAGGTCAAGCTGGATTACGTCTGAAAAACGTAAAATTGCATTGCTGGGTTTAATAATTAATAATCAACGATTATACTTTCATGAGGTGATTAAACGATTATCAAAGAGTGAAGCACTTTCAAGGTCAAGTCCTTTGTTTATTCCTTTTACAATCCACTTCCTCGCGTCAATATTCATATATGTATAACCATAGAATAAATAAAATAATAATTTCAAAAATATCATCGATAATAATAATATCAATATAATATTAGTAATAATAACAATAATATTATCGATTTATAATAATATCAGTGAAATTAATAATGATCATTCAAAAAAAATTGGACCAATACGTATGGGGTCAAAAAAAATTAAAGCAATACGTATGTGGTCAAAAAAAATTGAAGCAATACGTATAGGGTCAAAAAAAATTAAAGCAATACGTATGGGGCTGAAAAAAAGTAAAGCAATACGTATGGGGTCAAAAAAAATAAAGCAATACGTATGGGGCTGAAAAAAATTCAAGCAATACGTATGGGGCTGAAAAAAATAAAAGCAATACGTATGGGGCTGAAAAAAAGTAAAGCAATACGTATGGGGTCAAAAAAAATTAAAGCAATACGTATGGGGCTAAAAAAAATTAAAGCAATACGTATGGGGCTAAAAAAAATTGAAGCAATACGTATGGGGCTAAAAAAAATTAAAGCAATACGTATGGGGTCAAAAAAAATTGAAGCAACACGTGTGGAACTAAAAAAAATTCAAGCAATACGTATGGGGTCAAAAAAAATTCAAGCAATACGTATGGGGCTGAAAAAAATTCAAGCAATACGTATGGGGCTAAAAAAAATAAAAGCAATACGTATGGGGCTGAAAAAAATTCAAGCAATACGTATGGGGCTGAAAAAAATTCAAGCAATACGTATAGGGCTGGAAAAAATTCAAGCAATACGTATGGGGTTAAAAAAAATTTAAGCAATACGTATGGGGTCAAAAAAAATTAAAGCAATACGTATGGGGCTAAAAAAAATTGAAGCAATACGTATGGGTCAAAAAAAATTAAAGCAATACGTATGGGGCTAAAAAAAATTGAAGCAATACGTATGGGGCTAAAAAAAATTAAAGCAATACGTATGGGGTCAAAAAAAATTAAAGCAATACGTATGGGGCTGAAAAAAAGCAATACGTATGGGGTCAAAAAATTCAAAAAGCAATAATACGTGGGGCTGAAAAAAATTCAAGCAATACGTATGGGGCTAAAAAGAATAAAAGCAATACGTATGGGGCTGAAAAAAATTCAAGCAATACGTATGGGGCTGAAAAAAATTCAAGCAATACGTATAGGGCTGGAAAAAATTCAAGCAATACGTATGGGGTTAAAAAAAATTGAAGCAATACGTATGGGGTTGAAAAAAATTCAAGCAATACGTATGCGGCTAAAAAATTAATATACGTATGGGGTCAAAAAATTCAAGAAACACGTATGGGGCTGAAAAAAAAGTAAAAAGCAATACGTATGGGGCCAAAAAAAATTGAAGCAATACGTATGGGGCTAAAAATAAAAAAAGCAATACGTATGGAAATTTCAAAAAAAATTAAAGCAATACGTATGGGGTCAAAATTAGAAGCAATACGTATGGGGTCAAAAAAAAATAAAGCAATACGTATGGGGCTAAAAAATTTAAAAACAATACGTATGGGGTCAAAAAAATTGAAACAATACGTATGGGGTTAAAAAATTAATACAATACGTATGGGGTCAAAAAAATTAAAACAATACGTATGGGGTCAAAAAAAAAAACAATACGTATGGGGTAAAAAATAAAAGCAATACGTATGGGGCTAAAAAATTTAAAGCAATACGTATGGGGTCAAAAAATTAAAAACATACGTATGGGGTCAAAAATTGGAAGCAATACGTATGGGGTCAAAAAATTTAATACGTATGGGGTCAAAAAATTGAAGCAATACGTATGGGGTGAAGCAATACGTATGGGGCTGAAAAAAATTTAGCAATACGTATGGGGCTGAAAAAAATTTAAGCAATACGTATGGGGCTGAAAAAAATTTAAGCAATACGTATGGGGCTGAAAAAAATTTAGCAATACGTATGGGGCTGAAAAAAAATTAAAGCAATACGTATGGGGCTGAAAAAAAATTAAAGCAATACGTATGGGGCTGACGAAAATTAAAGTAATATATATGAGGCTTACAAAATAATCATTTCTGATTGTTTTCTAAGTAAATCAACATTCTTAAAATTCAGTGACCAAAAAACCTAGGCTCCCAGAGACTTCTTATTCACCCCTGCCTGTATTTAGCTATCATCAGTAGTTGAATTCACGAGGTAATAGGGTTTTCTTTGAATTCTTTCAATTTATTTAAATATTAACGACTTGAACAACTTATCTGTATTATTATTTTTACTATTTTTTTGACTATAATTTTCGGTTAAAAAAAAACTCACGAAAAAACCGCGTGAAGCGCGGGTATGCCCCAGTTATATAAATTATAAAACATTTTTCAATGTTGTTAAATATAAATTAAACATGATAAGTAAAAGATTAGAAACAGAAGAACGTGATTCAATAAGTCGTGCTAGTTTTAAATGCACTGAATGTTTTGAAACATTTACTGATCTTGAAGCTGATCAATTATTTGATCCAATGACTGGTAAATTTAGATGTACATCTTGTAATTCAGTTGTTACTTTAAAAATAAATTCTCAGGATTTGAAAATTTTAAATTGAAACTATTCATAAGTAAGTACTAAAAATGTGTTTATTTTTTTTTTTTAGTCTCTTTTTTTTCTTTTTTTTTAAACTTGAATTTACAGTTTTTATTTAAAGTCTAACTGTGATTTGAAGTCAAGTCATAATAATATTATAAAAGATATAACAATGATATTGATATTATTAAAATTATAACATCAATATGCGTATTGTGAAACCGTTTGGTATTTGTGGTGATTAAATTTCAAGATAAACTGGTTTACTTGACTTTGTGTAAATGTTGCAAATACCAGTTATCAAAATAGTAGATACTATTAAAAAATCAAAAAAATATTATTATTATATAAATTGTATTTTTAATCAGTTTAATAAAATAGGTAAAAAATTTATTATTTCATTTGAAAAATTATTTGTAAAATTTAGTTGTGGTTGCTAGTCGGAAATGAGAATGGAGTTAGTAAATATAATCTTATTTATTTATTTATTTATTTATTTATATTCATTCGTTAGATTTTTTTTTTTTTAATACCGTATTGATACCGTATTTTGCAACTAAGAAGATGCATTTGGTATTGATACCGTATCGGTATCATAAATTTTTTTGATACCGTATTTATACATAGCAGAGGCCAATTAGGTATTGATACCGAAAATACGGTATCAATACGGTATCAAATACGGTATTGATACCGAAAAAAAAAATACCGGTATTTTTGCATCTCTAGGTATAATAGTAGATAAACCTCGATGTAAGAATATCCCTAAACCAATGTTGTTGCAGAGCGTGTCAATCTCGATAGTCGCCTGGTTGGTGGTAATCGCTAAGAAATATCCAATCGGTTGAAAATCGTATCACAGAGAAACAACACCCCTGAGAAATTTCACAATCAATTATTTTTATGGGATGAGGAAGGTTAAAATAATAACCGAAATATTAATTTATCACCAGGACTGATTTATATTTAGAATTCACTGATATGAATTTTTTTCTATTTATTCTTAGAATGTTAAATTGATTTTATTTATTTCTATATAATTAATATTTGATTTGTTGAAAAAATGATTCTACTTAATTTATGATATGAATAGAACAAAAGTTGTCGCAAGAGTAAAGTTCCTCAAAAATTAAAATTATAATTCCCATGGAATCAAATATCAAATGAAGGGAGGATCTAAAAAGGGAACATCTCTTTACCAATAATAGATACTGTTTCCCATGATAGTCAGCGTTTATGATTTTTGCTTGGAAACTAGTGGTAATAAGTGTTAAATTCAACGGACGTATATTATCGACTGGCTGAAGTAAAAATGCAACTACGGCTTGGGGAAAAATAAAAAATCAGGTTAAAATGCAAAAATAATATGAAAAAGTAAAAATAATGATAAAAAAAATATCAATGATGCTAAAAGTAAAAAATAATTATTAAAAATTAATGGAAAAAATTTATGTGCTACTCGATATTATAATACGATCCTTGAGTTTAACAATCATTATTTATTTATTAATTTATTCAAATATTAAAATATCAATATGTCACATTCATTCATTTTATTATACTTCAACTTGGATTTGAGACTTGATAAGAAATTTGAAGTATGATTATCATTACTTTCATTGATTCTCGTTATGTTCAATTTCTTCGATGGTGGGGGTTTTGTAAAATCGAACATATTGTTGTCAGAACCTTTTATTCTTGGAGTACGTGTGTTTGTCGAATGAGACACTACCCTTCCAATATTTGCTTGTGGATAAATCTGGATTTTTGTGAATATTGTACGAGAACCCGTTGCTATAATATATCTCCAAGTTGAGACATTTGCACCACAGTTATTTGGCCCAGCGCACTGGTGAAAGATGTCTTGACACTCCAAAATATCTCGTTCATGTTAATTTATTCGCTTTTGATAGCTGTAAAGAGAATTGACGAATTCCATCATCCATTCTATTAGACGTCGAGGTACATCTCCATGCATGGAATCTGAGTAGGGAATTGCAATGTTGTATCTTTTAAAATAAATTGTTATCAGATCATATTTAAAAGTCAATTTGTGTATGAATGTTAAAAAATAATAGGTGAAAGAATAATTTATTCAATATTAATGAAAAGATAAATTTAGTCTATCTACAACTGGCTCCCAACTAGAAAAACGACGAGTGAGAAAAGTGCAATATTGTATATAAATTAATAATTGTATAAGTACATAATTAAAAAGAGATTACAAATTGTAAAAATTTAGTCGTAAAGACTTTACAAAAGGCTCAAATTACGAGAGTGAGAAGAGAAAGATTTTATATAAAAGAGATGAATGTATAAATACATTATCAAAAGAAAAAATAAAATTGTTAAAAAGATCATATATAAATTGAAAGAAAATCAAAAATAAATTCTGTTAGTAAATATATTAAACTAAAATAATAATAAAGTTGGATACACGTGGCAACCAAGTGTTGAACATGCCTTATTTATTTCGTCAGAAATAATCAAAATAATAATAAAATCTTGCACATGAGTCAAAAATAAAATAAAAATGAAAATAATAATAGCAGGGTTGGTGATAACGTGGTTGTGATTGAAAAGGCTGAGGTTCATGATCAGAGTACAATAAATCGAAAAAGAGATATTATTGAAGAATCAAGAGAGATAATAGTAAAAACAATGAACATAAATCATGGTAAAGTTGTCTGCAACAGATATTCGTGTCACTGTAAAATATTTGGTGGTTTTGACTTGGGTAGTCAATTAAAAAATTGTAACCATGAATTGTATTGGCTATTGTCATTTGCCTCATGTCAACGACCAGGTGGCATATTGATGATGATATTAATTCAGCAGGCTGCACTGCTATATATTCTATTCAATATTCTGGAAGTTAAATTTAATGGCTTCAAGATGGATGCTACTATTGTAATATGCTGGGAATATTTAAGGAGTAGCATGAATTCATCTACATGTTGTAAATCAACAAATAAAATGTGTATTGTTTCTGGAAATGCCACGATACAAGACAAGACGAGAATTGTCTCGATTTACCAAAAAAATATTTCTTCCCGTCTCGATTTTTTCTCGTAAAAATAGTATATCGTGAGTATACCCTAGAGTAAAGTAGGGATTTATTAAACGCTATGAGTGAGGCGCGAGGCGGAGTGGAAACATGAGACTTTGAGATTTTCTTTGATGAAATTTATTATGATGTTTGTGTGTTCTAGCCACTTGACAGAGCTTTTTTCATTTTTAATCCCCTAATAAAAAGTTGGCAGTGATAATTCTAGCATGCATGCCTTTTGCTGCATTGTTCAAATTTTTTGTTGAAATTAAGAAAAAAAATTCTGTTACATAGAAATTTTGGTCTAGGAAATAAAAATATTTAAAAGAAGTAAACAACAGTTTGGTTAAAACAAAATATAAATCTCGATTCAAGTATTAGAAACATAGAATAAAGTGAAAAAAGATTTATTTTATACCAATCATATCCTCCTGTTAAAACAATTGAAGAAATTAAATTATATTTTTTTTTTTTATTAAATCAATTTAATTGTCTCGAAATAAATCAAAAGTATCTAAATTTTAGACACTTTCGTCTTCCTTCGTAACGAGTTTGGTTTAAATAATTACAAAAATGTCTAATATCTAGACACGGTCGATTTGCTTTGTAACAGATTTTGTTACTTGAAAAGCAAAAATGTCTAAATTCTAGACACTCTTACGTCTTGCTTTGTAACACGTTTGGTTTACACGGTACTTCAACTTGGACTTGAGACTTAATAAGAAATTTGAGGTATGATTATTAGACCTGTCTAGAGAAAAAAAAATTTTTTTTTGTGCCCTCCTGAGGTCTAAATTTGTTCTTTATGATGACACAAAAGAAAAAATAAAAAATGTTTTTCAGGATTTTTTTGAGCCTGCTCATCGGGTTTTGTATTTCCCATTTGATTAGCACGCGCGTATGGCTGTGAATCTTTGACTTCGCATAACTCAGTCAGTTTAATCCTAGAGTTGATAATAGTCTCATTTTTTGCTCATGAAAATACCTTTAAATTATCACTGTACGTTTTTGTATTGTTAATAGTTTTGTTTCAAGAAAATCTCAAAAATCATGACTTTTCAGGTATATGGAATTTAACTTGTAAACGTATTTTATTATTATTATTTAGTAGGATAAGTATTATTATTTGAAAGTATAAAATTGTATTTTCATAAGCTACAAAATTCTTTCTACGATTAAAATTGACTAAGATAAGGTCAAAAGATATACAGCCACCTGGCCCATGTCTCATAAAACAAACATCAGATACAAAAGAAAAAATTCTTTTTTTTTGGACAGGTCTAATGATTATCATTACTTTCATCGATTCTTGTCAGAACCTTTTATTCTTGGAGTACGTGTGTTCGTCAAATGAGACACTACCCTTGCAATATTTGCTCGTGGATAAATCTGGATTTTTGTAAACATTGTTCGAAAAGCCGTTGCTATAATATATCCCCAAGTTGAGACATTTGCTTCACAGTTATTCGGCCCAGCGCACTGGTAAAAGATGTCTTGACACTCGAAAATATCTCGTTCATTTTAATTTATTCGCTTTTGACAGCTCTAAAGAGAATATTGATTGACGAATTCCATCATCCCTTTTATTAGACGTCGAGGTACATCTCCATGCATGGAATCTAAGTAGGGAATTGCAATGTTGTATCTTTTAAAATAAATTGTTATCAGATAATATTTAAAAGTCAATTTGTGGGTCAATGTTAAAAAATAATAAGTAAAAGACTAATTTATTCAATATTCATAAAAAGATAAATTTAGTCTATCTACAACTGGCTAACAACTAGAGGCTTGACCACGAGTGAAAAAAGTTCAATATTGTATATAAATTGATAATTGTATAAGTACATAATTAAAAAGAGATTACAAATTGTAAAAATTTAGTCGTGAAGACTTTACAGTTGACTCACAACTGAAGGCTCAAATTACGAGAGTAAGAAGAGAAAGATTTTATATAAAATAGATGACTGTATAAATACATCATTAAAAGAAAAAATAAAATTGTTAAAAAAGGAATCATATAAATTGAAAGAAAATCAAAAATAAATTCTGTTAATAAATATATTAAACTAAAATAATAATAAAGTTGGAACACGTGGCAACCAAGTGTTGAACATGCCATACTTATTTCGTCAAAAATAATCAAAATAATAATAAAATCTTGTACATGCGTCAAAAATAAAATAAAAATGAAAATAATAATAGCAGGGTTGGTAATAACGTGGTCAGCATATGGGCCAACAATGATTGAAAAGGCTGGGGTTCATGATCAGAGTACAATAAATCAAAAAAGAGATATTATTGAAGAATCAAGAGAGATAAAAATTGAAACAATGAACATAGAAATATTTATGAAAGCAACAATTGAATTCGTAGCAAGAGTTAAATTTATTTCAGCTACTGTAGAAAGACTGGAGGTGATTCAGAAAATATTTTAATATGCCAGTGTGTGGTTGTGTGAATCAAATTTCGATATATTGAAATTCATGCTATGCAATATGAATTGCAATTCATACGATGGAGAATATTATGTAATGCATTGTCATCAGACGGTTAATGAGCTGATAAAAAATATACAAGATTATGAAGAAAAAGAAAAAATTGTGAATAAGATAAATAAGCAGAAAAGAGGTAATACCTCAAAAGATGCTAATTATATTGGAAAAATAATTTGTGATCAATAAAATAGAGCAATTGTTGTGAATAAAAAAAAAAATTTTGTGAGCCATCTAGACTCGCGGGTTTATCATGTGTAAACATCTTCGGCGTGTTTCTACGAAAAATTCCTACGAATGCGCAAAGTAGTTATAAAAGGAGTTGAAATATGGAAAAAAACGGCTATTTATCGGTTATATGTCGTATAGTGATTGAAATAACGATAAATTCTCAAATTTAATAATGGTAATCAATAGAGATCGTAGGGAAGAAGAAGAAAATGTTT